>NC_133334.1:9493703-9793703 GCF_042186555.1 Aquarana catesbeiana | reverse complement strand
GATTTAACCCCCTTCATGACTAGGCCATTTTTTTGCAATACGGCACTGTTTTATTTTAACTGACAGTTGCGCAGTCATGCAACGCTGTGTCAAAATGAAATTTATGTTCTTTGTTTCCCACAAATAGAGCTTTCTTTTGGTGGTATTTGATCACCTCTGCATTTTTATTTTTTTTTTGCACTATAAACCAAAAATACTGTCAATTTTGAAAAAAAAGAAACAATATTTTTTTACTTTCTGCTTTAAAACATCCAATTAAAAAAAATGTAAAAATCAAATTTCTTCATTTAGGCCAATATGTATTCTGCTACATGTTTTTGGTAAAAAAAAATAAATAAAAAATTCCCAATAAGCGTATATTGATTGGTTTGCGCAAATGTTATAACATCTACACACTATGGGATATATTTCAGGAATTTTTATTCTTTTTTATACTAGTAATGATCAACTACTTATATCTGGACTGCGATATTGCGGTGGACAATCGGACACTCACTGATATTTTTGTCACTTTGCAGGAACCAGCAACACCAAAACAGTGATCAGTGCTAAAAATATGCACGGTCACTGTACTAATGACACTGGCTGGGAAGGGGTTAAATATCTAGGACAATCATGGGGCTAGCTGTGTACCTAGCCTCTGTTTTTGTGTACTGTACTGAATCTCATAAAAGTGAGTACATCTCTCACATTTTGAGAGGTGTACTCTCCTTAGTCTGCTTGTCTTCAGCAAACTGTTTGTTGGCTCTCTTGTGCAGCATCTTTAGAAGAGGCTTCCTTCTGGGACGACAGCCATGCAGACCAATTTGATGCAGTGTGCGGCGTATGGTCTGAGCACTGACTGGCTGATCCCCCACCCCTTCAACCTCTGCAGCAATGCTGGCAGCACTCATACGTCTATTTCCCAAAGACAACCTCTGGATATGATGCTGAGCATGTGCACTCAACTTCTTTGGTGGACCATGGCAAGTCCTGTTCTGAGTGGAACCTGTCCTGTTAAACAACTGTATGGTCTTGGCCACCATGCTGAAGCTCAGTTTCAGGGTCTTTGCAATCTTCTTATAACCTAGGCCAACAAGTCTTTTTTTTCAGATCTACAGAGATTTCTTTGCCATGAGGTGCCATTTTGAACTTCCAGTGACCAGTATGAGAGAGTGAGAGCGATAACACCAAATTTAACACACCTGCTCCCCATTCACACCTGGGACCTTGTAACACTAACGAGTCACAGGACACTGGGGAGGGAAAATGGCTAATTGGGCCCAATTTGGACATTTTCACTTAGGGGTGTACTCACTTTTGTTGCCAGCAGTTTAGACTCTAATGGCTGTGTGTTGAGTTATTTTGAGGGGACAGCAAATTTACACTGTTATACAAGCTGTACACTCACTACTTTACATTGTAGACAAGTGTCATTTCTTCAGTGTTGTCACATAAAAAGATAGAATAAAATATTTACAAAAATGTGAGGGGTGCTATGGGTTTCCTTGCATTGCTTTTACCACCAACAGAAGTCTTAGAAAATAGTAGTAAAATCCACCTGTTTCATTGGACATCTCTCCTTCTGAGCATGGGACACAACCATGACAGCATTCATGTACATCTGAGCTCGGCACTTCTCTGTTTCCTGGTAAACAGTCCTCAGAACACTGCGATCTCGGGATCTAGACAAAGAAAATTTTTTGTTACTTTCAACTTTCAGGAAATACTTTTAACCACTTAAGGACCAAGCCTATTTTTCACACTTGTTGTTGACAAGTTAAATTTTTTTTTTGCTAAAAAAATTACCTAGAACCCCCAAACATTATATATATATATATATATATATATATATATATATATATATATATATATATATATATTATTTTTTTCAGACACCCTAAAGAATAAAATGGAGATCCTTGCAATACTTGTCACACCGTATTTGGGCAGTGGTCTTACAATCGCAATTGTTTTGTAAAAAATACACATTTTTTAATAAAAAAAAATAAGACAACAGTAAAGTTAGCCCAATTTTTTTCTATATTGTGAAAGATAATGTTACGCCGAGTAAATTGATACCCAACATGTCAAGCTTCAAAGTTTCGCCCAGAATGGCGACAAACTTTGGCACTTAAAAATCTCCATAGGCGACGTTTAAAAATTTCTACAGGTTACCAGTTTTGACATACAGAGGAGGTCTAGGGCTAGAATTATTGCACTCGCTGTAACGATTGGGGTAATACTTCAGATGTGTGGTGTGACGAAACCCTGTCTTTAACAGGACTATGTCCGCCGTAAATGCTTCCTTTGTCCAAAACCAGCACTATCCAAGACCCTTTAGCCCACCCAGTCACCAGCCGTAACTCAGTGTAGGGTGAAAAACATCAGACTCTTTATTCAAACACATGTAACAACAGATATACAACTCAGCCACACTCCCCCCCTCCCTTGGATTCAGGGTGGGATAAACTTTCCAATAACAATAGACACACAGGTCAGGTGTATTCAAACTTCTCATCAGTAAACAGTCTTAGGAGGGGCTGCTGGAGGAATTCCCCCCCCTCCACATAGACATACATCCCATAATATACTTTTCTCCCAAGGCAGACAGACACAACAGAACCATGGGATACAACCACACCCAAAGTGACTCCCGTCACATGTGGTTTGAACACCGTTTACATATGTGAGTGTGACTTATGTATGCGTTTGCTTCTGCGTGTGAGCACGGAGAGACAGGGGCACTTTTTTCTAATTTATTTTCATTTTTATTTTTCCGTTTTTTTATTTTTACTCTTTCCCTTTAAAAAAATTATTTTGGATCACTTTAATTCCTTTTACAAGGAATGTAAACATCCCTTGTAATATAACCTCAGATATTACACTTAAAAGCAATAAAAAAAAAGATTTTTTTTTTTCAATTAAAAAAAATTGTCCCTTTAAGGCCGTTGGGTGGAAGTGATTTTTCATGCCACTCCGGTCCTCCAAGGATATAGAGTCGAGTGGGGGCCATCATGCCCTCACTCGACTTCCTGTCCATCAGGTAAAAGGATTGGTATGTCTCCGTTTCTTCCAATGGCTCCGGAAAGCTGCGGGGATCCCCGGGATGCGGCGGGAGGGGGGCACCTTTCCCGCCGCCCATAAAAGTGATTTCCTGGTGAATCTGCCGCAGAGACCACTTTTATCTTAGAGCGGACCACCCACCGGGGTTATGGCAGCTATCTGCTGCTATAACAACGGTATAACAACGGTATTTAATGTCAAAGTAGCGATGTATAACGAAGGTTGATAGTCCGGAAATGGTTTATCCACTTGCCGACCGCCTGCCGTCGTTAAACGTCGGCTGATTGAAGAGGAATATCATTGTTATGGCAGCAGCTAGCTACCTCTTCTGAGGCGGGCGGTCGGCTTTCAGATAAAAGTGGTCTCTGCAGCGGATTTGCCACAAAATCACTTTTATCGGTGGCGGGAGAGACCCCCCTCCCATGCTCCGGTGCCCTCCGCCACTTACCAGTGCCATTGGTAGCGGCGGAGGCGATCGGATCCTTCTTGGTCTGTGGTATGGAGCTGACTGAGGAGAAGATGGCCCCCGCTCGGCTCCATACCATTGCAGGGCAGAAGCAACGTCAAAACATCACTTATACCCATAGCTCCTAAAGGAACTTTTTTTTTTTTCAAACAACATTTTTTTTATTGCATGTTAGTGTAAATATGAGATCTGAGGTCTTTTTGACCCCAGATCTCACATTTAGAGGTCCTGTCATGCTTTTTTTCTATTACAAAGGGATGTTTACATTTCTTGCAATAGGAATAAAAGTGACACATTTTTTTTTTAAAGTTTAAAAATAAAAAGTAAAATAAATAAGAATTTTTTTTTTTTAACGCGCCCCATCCCGCAGAAGTCAACGCATACATGAGCAACGCCCACATATGAATACAGTGTTCAAACTACACATGTGAGGTATCACTGTGATCGTTAGAGCAAGAGCAATAATTCTCACCCTAGACCTCCTCTGTAACTCAAAACATGCAACCTGTAAAAATGTTTAAACACCGCCTATGGAGATTTTTAAGGGTAAAAGTTTGTCACCATTCCACGAGTGGGCACAATTTTGAAGCGTGACATGTTGGGTATCAATTTACTCGGCATAACATTATCTTTCGCAATATAAAAAAATTGGGCTATTTTATTTTTTATTTTTATATTTTAATTTAAAAAAGTGTATTTTTTCCAAAAAAAGTGCGCTTGAAAGACCGCTGCGCAAAAGTGGTGTGATAGAAAGTATTGCAACAACCGCCATTTTATTTTCTAGGGTGTTAGAAAAATATATATATAATGTTTGGGGGTTCTAAGTAATTTTCTAGCAAAAAAAAATTATTTTAACTTGTAAACACCAAATCTCAAAACGAGGCTCGGTCCTTAAGTGGTTAAATAACAATATAATCCCTTTTTCTTTAACAACTTTAGTACAAGCCTGTATATACCCCTTTATACCATGTCATCTTTTCAGGATAGCTTAACTAAAAATTAACATAGCCATGCCACACTGTGCCCAAATTAATTGTATATATATATATATATATATATATATATATATATATATATATATATATATATATATATATATTTTATGTAAATAATAAAAAAAAATTGATTTTAGATATTTAAGGCTGCATAGTAAAGGCCCAACTTCTGTTCAGCATAACTGTAAAAACACATTTCCACCCTGTTGAGTTACACTTTAATCTTTTTAATGTTAACGTCTGCAGCACATTGCTTCTTAATTTATGGGACTGCAAGCAGTAGACATGTGCACTGCTGAAAAATTACGGTAATTCATTCTGGTTTTTGTTTAATTTGTTTTTTTTTTGGGGGGGGGGGGGTTCCGTTTTTCGGGTCATTTGTTATGATCGAAATTCAAAAATTTGAAATTTGAAAATTTGAAAATTAATAACTAACCCATAACAACTGACTATTAAATTATAGGTATTGGAATTTCCTTTAAAATTTGGCTGTTAGGGAACGTAACGAATACGAATTTATCCAAAGTTACGAATTATCCGAAATAACAAATGCCGCATCTAAACAAATGGAACATAATTAATTAATAAAAAATAAATAATAATAATAAAAAAGTTTGTATTATTCTTATTTTATATTAATAATTTTTTGCGTTCCATTTGTTTAGATGCGGCATTCATTATTTCGGATAATTCGTAACTTCGGATAAATTTGTTACGTTCACTAACAGCCAAATTTTAAAGGAAATTGCAGTACCTATAATTTAATAGTTAGTAATAATAATTATTATTAGTTAGTTAGTTAGTTATTATTAGATTTTTGGGTTTTGGAATTTTTACATTTTCGTTTATTTTGGATTTTCATTCTTTTGAATTTTTGGAATGCCATGTGTGAGAAATAACTTGGTAACATGCCAATTTTGTGGAAAAATTTCTTCATTTTCCAAACAATTGTGGGAAAAAATTGCAACTTCAAAAAACTTGCCATGTCTCTTACTAAATACTTTAGACTGCCTTCTTTCCAAACAGGGTCATTTGGGGGGTATTTGTACTGTCCTGACATTTTTGGGCCTCAAGAAATGAGATAGGCCAACAGTATATCAGGATTGATCAATTTTAAATGATACGTAGCCTAGTTTGTAGGCACTATAGCTTTAAACAAAGCAATCATCATGCACTTATCAGGATTTTTTTTACCAAATACATGTAGCAGAATACATTCTGACCTAAAATTATGATGAAATGTGATTTTGTTGGATTTAAAAAAAACAGAATGTAGAAAATATTGTTTTTTTGTTTTGTTTTGTTTTTTTGCTCTTTTTTCGCTTATATAAAAAAATGACTCCCCTGCTGAATCGCCGTAGCTGTGTGGTGGGCACTTTAAGGGGTATAGGGGGCGCGCCCGCCGCGGTAGTAAGGGGGCCGATGCGCGTGCCCAGAGGCCGCGATGTCCGCTGGGCACACGCGATCGCCCCTGACAAAGCCAAAACGAGGATCTGTGTGTGTAAACACACAAATCCACATTCTGACAGGGGAGAGGAAACAGATTGTGTGTTCCTAGTATATAGGAACACCGATCAGTCTCCTCCCCAGGCAGTCCCATCCCCCCACAGTTAGAACACACAGAGGGGACACATTTAACCCCTTGATCGCCCCCTAGTGTTAACCTCTTCCCTGCCAGTGACATTTATACAGTAATTAGTGGCTATTTATAGCTCTGATCGCTGTATAAATGTCAGTGGTTCCAAAAAAGTGTCAAAAGTGTCCGATCTGTGTGCCGCAATGTCGCAGTCCCAATAAAAATTGCAGATCACCGCCATTATTAGTAAAAAAAAATGTATAAAAATGCCATAAATCTATCCCCTATTTTGTAGACGCTATAACTTTTGCGTAAACCAATCAATATACGCTTATTGCGATTGTTTTTTTTTTACCAAAAATAATTAGAAGATTACATATCGGCCTAAACTGAGGAAAAAATGTGATTTTTTTTTTAAATTGGGGGATATTTATTATAGAAAAAAGTAAAAAATATTGATTTTTTTTCAAAATTGTTGCTCTTTTTTGTTTATAGCGCAAAAATTAAAAACCGCAGAGGTGATCAAATACCACTACAAGTAAGTTCTATTTGTGGGGAAAAAAGGACGTAAATTTTGTTTAGGTACAGTGTCGCATGACCGCGCAATTGTCAGTTAAAGCGACGCAGTATCATATCGCAAAAAATCGCCCCGTCAGGAAGGGGGTAAATCTTTCCGGGGCTGAAGAGATTAAAATGCATCTAGAAATTTTAATTGCACCTTCATAACACCCTGAAAATGAGCCTTTTGTTTCCTGTTTTTCTCTCTTCAGAACTGTATATCTGCAGTGTAATATCATCTAAGGTGCTGCTGCCTCTGACTGATGGTCTCACTAGATGATTTGAAGTGAGATTTGATGATGTCACTACTGTGCTGATCACTGTTCTTCTTGCTGGAAAGAAAGCTGTACATGAGGGCCTGCAGTGCAGGGATCCCCCTGCTTCTTTTTTGTCTATTCTGTGGATCTTTGCTTCCTCCGCATCTACTACTTCTTTCTAAACATTTCCCAACATTCATCAAGTGGGTAACTCTGACATTACGAAGCAAAATGCTACTCCATTACCAAGATGGCTACCTTTACAGAGACCTGACAAAGCGGGATAAGCCAGTGATAGGGAAAGATCACAGGCCTCTTACATAATACAGGTCCTTGTTAACCATTCGCTGAATGGCTCATGCCGATATACATCGGCAAAGTGGCACAGGTGCGCAAAACAATGTACCCATACGTTGCTGCGTCATTCCCGAAATGGGTTAATTTACACCTCTCACATTTTAAGAGGTGTAAATTTGCTGTCCCCTCAAAATAACCGTGGAACTACAATATTCCATCCTTAATTCTCATGTAGAAAAATAATTATCTGCATAGTCTTATCAGAAATGGGTTAAATATGTTCCTATGTATGTTTAACTGTAATATTCCACCCATAATCCCCACATAGAAAAATCATTTTATGCATATTCCTATCAGAAATGGGTTAAATATGTTCCTATGTATGTATAACTGTAATATTTCACACATAATCCCCATGTAGAAAATTATTATATGCATATTCTTATCAGAAATGGGTTAAATATGTTCCTATGTATATTTAACTCTAATATTCCACCCATAATCCCCATGTAGAAAAATAATTATCTGCATAGTCTTATCAGAAATGGGTTAAATATGTTCCTATGTATGTTTAACTGTAATATTCCACCCATAATCCCCATGTAGAAAAATAATTATCTGCATAGTCTTATCAGAAATGGGTTAAATATGTTCTTATGTATGTTTAACTGTAATATTACACCCATAATTCCCATGTAGAAAATCAATGATATGCTTATTCTTATCATAAATAGATTAAATATATTCCTCCCATAATCCCCATGTAGAAAAATAATTATATGCATATTTTTATCAGAAATGGGTTAAATATGTTCCTATGTATGTTTAACGGTATTTTTCCACCCATAATCCCCATGTAGAAAAAAAGTTATATGCATTTTCTTATGAGAAATAGGTTCAATATGTTCCTATGTATATTTAACTGTAATATTCCACCCATAATCCCAATGTAGAAAAATAATTATATGCATATTCTTATCAGAAATAGGTTAAATATGTTCCTACGTATGTTTAAGTATGATATTCCACCCATATTCCCGATGTAGAAAAATAATGATATGCATATTATTACCATATCAGAAATAGGTTAAATGTGTTCCTAGGTATGTTTACCTGTAATATTCCACCCATAATCCCCATGTAGAAAAATAATTATATGCATATTCTTATCAGAAATGAGTTAACCCCATCCCGACCAGCCGCCGGAGTTGTACTCCGGCATGTTGGCTCCCCTGGCCGAACCAACGTTACCTTATGTCGGTTCGATGCTTGACCATTAGGGGCGCGCACGTTCCACTGATGGCATGTGCGCTGCGGCCGCATCTCGTTGCTGGAGCTGATGTGAGTGTCCGACGAGCGCAATGACCGCTTGGCACCCGCTTGGCGATTGCTCCTGATAGAGCGACAACCGAGATCTGTGTGTGTAAACACACAGATCCTGTTTCTCTCAGGGGAGAGGAGACAGATCGTGTGTTCATACTAAGTATGAAACTGATCTCTCTCTCCTCCTAGGCAGTCCCATCACCCCACAGTTAGAACACACCTAGGGATCATAGTTAACCCCTTGATCGCCCCCTAGTGTTAACCCCTTCCCTGCGGGTGACATTTATACAGTAATCAGTGCATTGTTATAGCACTGATCGCTGTATAATTGTCACTGGTCTCAAAAATGTGTCAAAAGTGTCAGACCTTTCTGCCGCAATATCGCATTCCCAATAAAAATCGCTTATCACCGTCATCACCGTAGTTTATAGCGCAAAAATAAAAACCACAGACGTTATATACCAAATACCACCAAAAGAAAGCTCTATTTGTGGGAAAAAATTTTGTTTCGGTACAGCGTCGCATGACCGAGCAATTGTCTGTTAACCTGTTACCGCCCACCCACCGTCATATGATGGGAGCGGTGTGGCTTTTGTTCTGGGCGGCTGATTGACACAGGGCATGCGCACAATCGCGGGCATGCAGACCTGCTCTGTCAGTGTCGCCGTGTCCCCGGGACACAGCCCGTCACCGACAGGGGTGAACAGCCATTGGGCATGGCTGTTCACCATGTGATCGGCCGTGATTACGTCACGGCCGATCACAAAGGGGTATTCCCCGCTTTAGACCGTGCATGCACACGATCGGGAGCGTGTAGCGCAGTCACGTCGGTGGCGGCGTGTTCCCAGGAACACTGCTCGTCACCAACAAGGGTAAACAGCCAATGGATGGCGGCTGTTTACCACATGATCGGCTGTGATCCATTCACAGCCGATCACTAAATGTAAACATAGACCAGTTACTAGCTGTTACCGGCTCTTCTCTCCTCACACACCTTTTCCAGTGTGAGGAGAGAAGAACCAGGAGCAGTGAGTGACCGATCTATGTGTGTTTTGTAGTGTACTGCACCAACACCACAAAGAGAACCTGTCACATCGCCCCCCCCATTACAGTTGTCACCCAACAGTCCCCACACAGTGCTTATAAAAGTGCACCTGTCACTCATCAGTGCCAACAAAGTGCACCAGTCACCTATCAGTGCCCACAAAGTGCACCTGTCACCCATCAGTGCCCACAAAGTGCACCTGTCACCCATCAGTGCCCACAAAGTGCATCTGTCACTGTCAGAGACTGCCGTCAGTGGTGCACCTGTCACCCTTCAGTGACCATCATCAGTGACCATCATCAGTGACCGCCATCAGTGACCGTCATCAGTGACCCATCCGTGACCCTCACCTGTCACCTATCAGTCCCATAAAGTGCACCAGTCACCATCAGAGACTGCCATCAGAGACTGTCAACCGTTACCTGTCACCTGTCACCCACCAGTGACCGTCACACGTCACCTGCTACCCACCAGTGACCGTCACACGTCACCTGTCACCCATCAGTGACCGTCACCTGTCACCGATCACCTGTCGCCCATCAGTGATCGTCAGCTGTCACCCATCACCTGTCACCCATCAGTAACCGTAGTTTGTCACCTGTCACACAGCCCATCAGAAAAATTGTCCAAAAGATTCTATACAAGTGAGGAGGCATTCCAGATCCTCTCCATGACTGATTAGAGCAGCGGCGTGTTCTCATCAGATTCAAATGCCAACTCCGATTGTGAATCAAATTCAGCATTTGAACTGACCGATAGTAGTGGATCGGCAGACGAATCAGAGGAAGAATGGATCCCTCCTAAAAGAGCACGGTGCTCTGGAAATCAGGCAGCCACCAGCAATATACCCCAGGATCAAATTCCCAGGCCCAGTACCAGCGCTGCTACCAGCGATAGACCCCAAAACCAAAGGCCCAGTACCAGAGATGCTGCCAGCAAAAGGCCACAAGAAATGCCCAGTACCAACACTTCTGCAGCATCACGCCCAAATGCCAGCACAGGAACTCCAACTACCAGCACTGGAGTGCCACGTCCCCCAAGAGCCAGGGCCGCTACATATCTCCCAGATTGTCTTGCCAATCCAACAGGGCTGCCTTTCGACTCAGGATCAGCAAGAATTCCACCTTTCACCATACAGCCAGGTGTGCAGGCCAATACCCAAAATTTTTCTGAAATTGATTGTTTTAATTTATTTTTGCCCAACACTTTGCTGCAACTCATCGTGGACCAGACCAATTTATATGCCCAGCAGCATATTGCCAACAACCCCCAATCTTCATACGCCTGTCAATTCGAGTGCAAGGATTTGACACTGGAGGAGTTCAAAATGTTTATGAGCCTCACCATAAACATGGGGCTTACAAAAAAATGAAGGACGTGCCTATTGGTCCACCCACCCCATTCACCACATGCCCATTTATTCTTCTGTAATGTCCAGGTCCCGATACAAGATGATAATGGGCTTTCTTCATTTCAGTGACAACACCCAGTGCCCTCCCCGCAATCATCCAAATTACGATAAATTATATAAAATTCGCCCACTCGTTAATTTCTTTTCCTAACGATTTGCAGAACTCTATGTCCCCGATAAGCATATATGTGTAGATGAGTCCCTGGTACCCTTTTCAGGCCGGCTAGGAATAAAATAATACATTCCTAGCAAAAGGGCCAAATACGGAGTGAAATTTTATAAGCTTTGTGAGAGAGTCACGGGATATCTGTATGCGTTCCGCATATACGAAGAAAGAGATTCCCAGCTCCAGCCCCCTGAGTGCCCGGCCTACATGGGCACAACTGGTAAAATTGTATAGGACCTGGCATACCCACTGCTGAAGAAAGGTTACCACATATACCTGGATAACTTCTACACAAGCCTGCCTCTTTTCAAACACCTATACCTCGCACAAACCCTGGCCTGTGGAACCTCCAGAAAGAATAGGAAAGGCTTCCCACAAGCCATAGTAAATAGGAAATTGCAAAGGGGAGAAAGAGCAACTTTGAGATGCAACAAAGTGCTGACCTTGAGGTGGAAGGATACCAGGAATGTGTACATGATGTCCACCATCCATGACGACGACACTACAGTTGAAGTTCAGAGAAGATGAGGTCCCATTGTAAAGACAAAATGTGTACAAGATTACAATCTGTACATGGGGGTGGATTTCAACGACCAAATGCTTCAGCCCTATTATCAATAAGTAGGTCCCGTTTCTGGTACAAGAAAGTAGCACTCTATTTAATTAATTTGGCCATTTATAATGCCTACATAATTTACACCAAATCCACCGAAAGCCCTGCCCACTTTCTAAAATTCATTGAAGAAGTTGTCACGTCCCTCATCTACCATCAAAGACCCCCCCAGAAAACCTTCGCTCTGATGCTGTTAGCCGACTTCATGAATGCCACTTCCCAGGCCACGTTCCACCATCTGAAGCAGGCCGAGGACGCCAAAAAAAGTTGAGTATGCAGCAGTAAAGGATTTCGAAGAGATACCAGCTACCATTGTCCCCAGTGTCCCCTTGAACCCAGCCTTTGCATTGGTGAATGCTTCAGACTATATCACACATCCCTAAAATATTAGCCCATATTCTTAACCATCTCCCCATTTTCATCATCTGTGCTTACCATTTCTCATGCTTCCTCAAATAATCATGCCACTGTCTTCTATGTGAACTGACCCTGGCCTGTTTTTTGACTATGCCTCTGCCAACCGTTTGGACTGCTTACATGTGAACTGACCCTGGCCTGTTTTACCAACTACGCTTCTGCCTACCATTTGGACTGCTTCCACATTATCTGACCCTGGCCTGTTTTATGGACTATGCTTTTGCCTCCTGCTTGGACTGATCTGTTGCCCTGCTACTGTAGGACACAGGGGTCTCACATGTGAAGGGCTCCAGAAATGTTTTTCCGGATGGAGAAAACAATTTTTTTTGTTGTCTCCGGGTTTCGTAATTTCCGGATTAAGGTCTGGAGTCCGGAGGCTTCATAGAGATTTAGGTGGGTCGAAGCATCTACCCCTGTGCACAGGTCTTACCTGATTGCGGCCCTCAGCCTGCTGCTGACTTACTGCCGCCATCCACCTGCCTGCAGCATAAACTGACCACACCTCTGCCTGCTACCTGGACTATGGAAATAATTAGCTGTAGCAGGGGCGTGACCGGATGTGGGAGTGAGAGGGTGTGTGAGATCTCCTCTCCCTCCGCTCTGACCAGCTAAGCTACGGGCTGAGGAGACTACCGGTGTGTTCAGCAGCACAAGCGGCAGTGTAAGCAGCGTTGTCCGGCTAACTATAGCACTACTGAGCAGATCGGTCCCCCGGCGCAGACGCGGTGGATGGAGCTGAGGTGGGGTGTGAGAGACCCCTGTGGCGTGCTAACGGCCGGGTGAGGGGATGCTCCGGTGGCGGCCATAGCAGCACCAGCAGTGGCGGCGTCAGTGAGTGTGGTGGTGGTGAGCCAGGAAGACGGAGCCATAGGGGTGGTGTGAGAGGCCCCCCCTCCGGGTTATCAGCAGCAATCAAATTTGGCCGAACACAGCAGCAGCAGCGGGGCAGTGAACGAAGTAAACCATCAGAATCAATATCGCAACACTGTGAATCTGGAGAGTTGCTAAGAAGACCCCAGACATAGGTGAAAACTTTCCTATTTTTTTTTATTATATATACTATGTTTGTGGCGGATGACTTTTTTCCCTGGTCCCTGGCCAAAGAGTTGGACTGTGAGTTGGCCTTGGATTGATTGGTTCTTGAAGAAACCTAATTGAGTCTGTAATGTGAAACCTGGGTTAAATAGAAACATGCTGCCTTATTACTTTCTGAGTTTATTTATCCTATTGAAGTAACATCTGAAATAGACAGAGGAAAATAGTAACCCCAGTCCGAAGTGGGAGACGGACGGGATACTGGCGTATGAGGTTTCACCTTTTTGTTTTTTAAAGCAATAATAGAACCAGTGGAACTGTGTGATGTAAGCTGCTTATTATAATCAACAGCTGTAAGTGTAACGGCGTTGCTTAAGTACTTGTTCACTGTCCCAAGAGTTATTGATCTGACGCTGGCAGAGTTATACGGAGAGCTATCTTGGTGATACCTCTTTTCTTTTTTCTCCATGCAAAACTAGTAGTCCGGGACTGCAACAATTTCATATCTCAATTTGCTAAAAGGAAAAGAATTTCCCTTTTTTTTTTTTCTCCTACCCCCCCCCTCTTTTTTTTTTGTTTTTTCTTTTTTCTCTCTCCCTCCCCCATGGCATAATAGCATGGCTGGGAAGCGGACAGCAGAGGAAAAATCAAACCAGCATCAGTTACAAAATCAGCCGCATCAAGCAGGAGGCCAGGTTACACGCTCGGCCAGAAACCAGACAAACCAAGCGAAAGTCGCAGCAGCAGCTGCAGTAGCGGCAGCAACAAAATTAGAGCGTTTTTCCAGGACATCCCTATCACCAGTAAAATCCCAACAGCTAACTCAAGCGAGTACCCAAGCGAGTAGGAAAAGTCAAAGTCAAAGCAGCGGGCCAATATCGGCCGCAACAAGCCCACTCGCAGTTCCGCCCTCAAAAAGTCACGAAGCAGGAAAACTTGCCCCTATAAGCGGTGACACAGACCCTAAAAGGCTACCCAACACAACTGAGCCCGGGATGGAGAGTAGCCAAAGTGGAGGAGCGGAAGAGCCATCAATGAGGGACCTCCTGTATGCGATTACTGCATGTAAGGAATCAATTTCTGGTTTGGATGTTCAGCTAAAAAGCATAAGAGAAGATCTGATTGCGTTGGGAGGCAGATTGAAAGAAACGGAGGGAAGAACAACAGTCCTAGAGGAAAGATTAAGCCTGGTGGAAGATATTCTATCTCCGCTTAGACAAGATATGACTGATATGAAGAAACGCATAGAAAATCAATCCGCCAAAATAGATGAACTAGAAAATAGAAATCGAAGAAACAACATAAGAGTAATAGGCATGCCTGAACGGAGCGAGGGACCTGATCCTATTGAATTTTTGGAGGGATGGATCAAGGAGACATTTGGGGCCACATCTTTTTCTCTTTTCTTTGGCATTGAACGCGCCCATCGAATCCCCAATAAATCTCGGCAGGGCAAGGAGTACCCAAGACCTATAATTATGAAAATGTTCAACTTTAGAGATAAGGTGTCTTTGCTTCGGAAAGCGAGAGAAATGAGAGAAATCCTGTATAGGGGAGCGCGAATTTCACTATATCAAGACTTCTCCCCAGACCTGCAAAAGCTCAGGGCGGCATACATGCCAACTAAACGTGTGCTTCAGCAAAAAAAGATGGATTATGCACTACTGTACCCCGCCCGTATGAGAATAACTACCAGGAATGGAACATTCTTCTTTGACTCTCCCCGCAAAGTGGAAGATTGGCTGGAGAATGCAGAGAGAATAACACGGAAGGAAGGAGAGGAGAGACTAGAGACTGATTAGATCAAGGAGGGGGGGTTGTTTTGTTTTGTTTTCTTGTTTCCTTGGGTCCCTCCTTTTTCTCTTCCCTCCCCCCCTTTTTTTTTTTTTTTTTTTTTTTTTTTTTTTTTTTTCTCCTCTCTCGTCCTTCTGTGGTACTAGGGAGGGGGGAGAGAAGAGGGGAGGGTGAAACAATGAGTAACACGCTAAAGAATTAAGTAAATGATGTGTTGCAGGTAGAGTTGAGAAAGAGGTACAGGGATAGATCATAAAGTAGTAAAGGTTAGTATACACTTACTTAATTCACTGGATTGACACGACAGATTATTTCTTATACGAACACAAAAAATTAAAAACATATGAATAGCACTAATAAGGTTGAAGGAACAGGATTATAAATTAGCACTAGTGGGATATTCACTTTTTAGAATACACTGAGCTGCTACGATAAACGATTTTGTTTACAAGTATAATAAATTAGAACACTTGAATAGCACTAAAATGGTCAGGGAGGGGGGGAGGGGGTGGGATAGGGACCCTCGGGTCAAAGAGGTATCGTAAATGTTTGGCACTGGCAAGGTATGCCAGTGTAGTATGGGGAATGAGTGTAAGTGGGAGGTCCGGAACATAGCCCCTAGGGTAGGCCCAGCTGGGCAGGGAGGGAAGGAAGGAGGTGGGTGGGAGAGGGGGTGGGGGAGACAGGAGGGAGAGGGGTGGGAGGGGGGGTGGAGTGGGGTGGGAGGGGGGGGGAGGATGGGGAGGGGTGGGTGGGAAAGTCACAATTCAAACAAATAATGAAAAACACCACAAATATAAAATCATATACAAATACCTCCTATGTTCCACCAAGGATGGTAAGGGGATTAGGAGGAATGCTGACTGTTATGTATTACTCATTGAGGGGACCCAAGGGGCAGGTAAAATTCTGAGGGACAATTGTATTCTCATTCCCTGCTCATGTTGTTGTCTCTTGCCTTATAGTTATTTGAATTGGTATGATCCCCTATATGAGTAAGGAAACTGGGAAAAGGAAAGGCCTACTCTTGATGACATGGAATGTGAGAGGGTTGGGGGATAGCGACAAGAGAAGGGCAATGTTTAGATTTTTTGATATAATGAAACCTCAGATAATCTGTTTACAGGAAACGCATTTGTGTTCCAACTCTGTCCACCTACTGCGCTCAAGGAGATACCCGACTCAGTTCCACTCCATGTACACCTCACACTCAAGAGGAGTCAGTATAGTGGTCTCCTCGGATGTCTCCTTTGAATGCATAGAACAGAGGGTGGACAGGGAAGGAAAATTTGTCTTCTTGCTATGTAAAATTAACGGTCTAACGTGCATAATTGCATCAATATACATTCCACCACCATTCTCACCAGCTTCTCTCGGGTGTCTATCACAATTCATAGCCTCATACCCGGATGTCCCGGTATTAGCACTGGGTGACTACAATAACATTTTAGACAACTCCCAGGATAGAATGTCTCTGACATCTAGAACTATGAAACAGTCAACCGGCAGGACTGCTTTCGCAGCCCTGATTATGGAAATAGGACTCCGGGATGTATGGAGAGAGAGACACGAAGAGGATAGATGCTATTCATGTTATTCTGCAACACATGATGTCCTCTCCCGTATCGACCTGGGTTTAGGGAATGAGGCACTCCTGCAGTTAGTGGAGGACTCAGCGTATGAGCCACGTTTATTATCTGACCACTCCCCATTCTGGGTGCGGTTAGGCACCACTGGAAAGCTGGGGCGACCATTATGGAAGGTGAACCCCTACTGGTTATCTCTGTTTCCCCAAGTAGATAGTACAAGAGAGGCGCTACGGGAGTTCCTGCAATTTAATAGGGGGTCTGCAAGCGCCATGGTAATATGGGATACATTTAAGGCATTCTTGAGGGGATGTCTTATTAAACAAATTGCGGGAATTAAAACACGCTCCAGGGAATGGGAAAACAAGGTACGGATAGAACTGATAGAAAGGGAACAGGTTTTGATAAGGGATCCATCAAAATCTAATCAAGAATCCTGGAGAGAGGTACAAGCGATATACAGCTCGGTTTGGTTATCAGCAGCAGAGAAGAGAAGATACTTTCAACAACAAAGCTACTTTGAAGAGGGGGAAAACACTGGCCGCCTTTTGGCCCTTATAGCCAGAGAGCAAAGAGATCCTACTACTATCCAGGTTGTGAGGGCTAAATCCGGGGAGAGGCAGACCCGTAGTTCAGACATCTTGAGTAGCTTTCAGCAGTTCTACGGGGATTTGTACTCCAGCAAAACTAGATATAACCCGTCTGAGTTGATGCAGTTTTTGCAGACCTGTCCGCTCCCGCAATTATCGGAAGCGGACAGGGAACTGTTGAACTGCCCAATCACATTAGTGGAATTAAGAGAAGCACTGGAGGGGACAGGTCACCATAAATCACCAGGCCCAGACGGGATTCCGGCAGAGGTATACTCCCATTATAGAGAGGACCTCTTACCATCATTACTGCAGGCTATAAGGGAGGCTGAGGAACTGGGCTATCTACCGGATAGCATGCGTGAGGCAATAATAACAGTAATTTTAAAGCCTGGGAAAGATAATTTTCTATTAGACTCATATCGTCCAATATCGCTACTAAATGCGGATGTCAAACTGTTCGCAAGTGTCCTGGCCAAAAGGTTATCTCGAGTGATTAGCAAGTTGGTCCATCGTGATCAGTCTGGCTTTATACCTACCCGATCTACATCAGATAATATAAGGAGACTCTACATGAACCTTCAGATGCCAGTGGATAACCCGGGGAGTAGGGCCATTCTATCTCTCGACGCCTCAAAAGCGTTTGATAGTGTTGAGTGGCCCTACCTCATGGAAACACTGAAAAGATTCGGGTTGGGAAGTAGGTTTGTAGCTTGGGTAGAGATACTTTATTTTAAACCCAGAGCCAGAATACGCATTAATGGTGACCTTTCGCCTCCATTTGAATTGCATAGGGGGACGAGACAGGGTTGTCCATTGTCTCCATTACTGTTCGCTTTGGCAATAGAGCCTTTAGCTATAAAGATCCGGAATTCAATGGAGGTGGTGGGGTTCCGTAGACATCAGAGAGAAGAAAAAATATCTTTATATGCAGACGATGCACTTATATATCTGGGTGACATGACCTCATCCTTGCGGGCAGTGATGGAGATAGTGAGAGAATATGGCAGTTTCTCAGGTTTTGTCATTAACTGGTCAAAATCAACGTTAATGCCTATAGACCAGCAGAGGGACCGACTACCAATGGGAACGGAACAAATAACAATAGTTGATAGTTTTAAGTACTTGGGAGTGATGGTGTCCCCAAACCCGGCCGAGTATCTCCGGTTGAACCTGGAACCACTGCTCTCCAGGCAGAAACAAAAAAGCAACAGCTGGTGCAGGCTCCCCCTATCAGTTATAGGACGAGCAAACCTAATAAAAATGGTGTGGGCACCACAGCAATTATATGTCTTCCACAACTCTCCGATATGGATATCAAAAAAATGGTTTAAGCAAATTGACACACTAATGAGGGAATTGATATGGAAAAAAAAGACACCCAGAATTAGCTTAGAAACATTGCAATACGAAAAGGATAGAGGAGGGCTTGCAATACCCAACTCTAGGCTATATTTCCTGGCATCACAATTTCAACAAATGGCAGGATGGGGTCGAAAGGGAAATGAGGACCCTACATACCAATTGGTGACTATGATGGAACCCACACTAGAAGCGGCCTCTCATCTGGAAATGGATTTGCCAAGCATGAAGGGGGTAGATCCAATAAGTACGCTTTTTAAAAAGGTATGGGGTGAGGTTCGGAAAATCCTAAAAATAACAGGCGTGCTTTCATTCACGCCGATCTGGCACAATAGTAGATACTCTGAGATCCAGGGATTACAGGGGTTCACACAATGGCAAGAAAAGGGGATTCAGTTCTTCCCACAATTATATGAGGGAGAGGCGTTGAAGACATACGAACAATTATGTAGGGAATTCCACTTGAATCCGAGGGGCTTTTTCCAGTACCTCCAACTACGCCATGCGATACAGGCACAACAAATAACACACTCCCAGACAGTACCGGCAGTTTCATTTCTGAATGAGATCTTTTTGGCAGATACAAGGAAAGGGTTAATATCCAAAATATATAAGGAGTTGCTGAGGTCAGTCCAGGATCATACATTGTTAAAGTGCCGAAATAAATGGGTAGAGGACATAGGAGAAATAGATGAAAAACAATGGGAAATGGCGCTCGAGGCTATTCCAGTGGTGTCACTCTCCGCAACCCAAAGACTGTCACAATTACTCATTCTTCACAGGGCCTATAGGACATCAGTACAGCTCTATAAATGGGGTCGAGGAGACTCCCCACTGTGTCCCAAGTGTAAGGTACACAGAGGGGACTTTATTCATCTAATTTGGAGGTGCCCAAAGCTGCATAGGTACTGGGATGAGGTTTCCCAACATATTTCAAGGTTGGCGCGGGTCCCCATCCCCCTTAATCCGACCGTATACCTGCTCGGAGCTATAAGTGTAAAGATGTACCCGGGAGGAAAGTACTTCATGTTATCTAGACTGATGTATCTTGCCAGGAAACTTATTGCAAAGTACTGGATGGCTTCAACTGTCCCTACAGCTAAGCAATGGATTGCCTATGTCAATTCGTTTCTCCCCAGAGAACGACTGGCCTACGCCCGTAGAAGCGATCAGAGTAAATTCAACAAGATATGGTACCCATGGCTGGGGGATGCGGACCTGGCCCCACATCAATTGATAGTAGAAAGGCTTCAGATGTAGTGACTGGGGGGGGGTGATGCAGAGAGGAAGAACGAGATTGAGATACCCGAGGGGAAGGAAAGCGAGAGTAAGTACATAGGGGGGGGAGAAGAAGGAGGAACAGGAAGATGGCCTGTAAAATTAATGATAACAAAATCAGATAAATAAGAACATTGGATAGGAGGGAAACCCGCGGTAGTTGTATAGGTGGTGCAAGAACCATCAAAGGTAATATGAAAGGTTTGTTGTGACGGAGGGGGGGTGGGACAGGGAGGGGTGGAGGGGAGGGTTGGAATAAAATGAAGGGAAAAGGAGGAACGAACTAGCAATAGAGATATGATTTTGTATGGAGGAAGGGCGGGAACACGAGAATAGGACTACATAAACTACACACTCTATACCATGTTTTGCTTTACAATATAATGTGAATGATTGAAATTATGCTTTTCCTTTTTTTGCCAGACATAGCCCCTGTGTGGGTCGACCTGGCTTTTGTCTTATATTGTTATAATTTATTGGCATATGTGCAATAAAAATGATTGAGATTGAAAAAAAAAAAAAAAAAAAAAAAAAAAAAATTAGCTGTAGCAAGAGGCAGTATGTTTATGAAGGGCTGGAGAGCTGTACAATAATGAGTGCAGGGAGGTAACGGTGTACCAGGACCAATATTATGGCTGTGCTGGCTGTCTGTGCCTGGACAATTTCTATGGACAAATGCTTTGGCTGTGCTGACGATATCCTTGTGCTGACTATAGACAATATTAATGCCTGCTGCCTGGATAATTACTATTGTTGCTAAGCACATCCCTGCCTGCTGCCTTCTGCCTGCACCAATTCTCTCCTCTGGAGACACTACTAAAACCACAGGTAATACTTTTTTTATACCCTTTCCTCAATAGAATTTATTTTGGAGTGTAATTTTTGGTATGTAAATGCTATGTGTTAGAAATATAAGGGCCTTCAAAAATAATAGGTTGTCAGGAAATTAGATGTGTAATTTATGCTTGTAGAATGCCTGAAGGTGCTACTTCAATGGTGGGCCTCTGTATGTGGGTAGGCTGTGTAAAAGTCTGACACATGTGGTATCGCCATACTCAGGAGGAGTAGCAGAATGTATTTTGGGGTGTCATTTTTGCTATGTACATGCTATGTGTTGAAAATATCTTAAAAATGGACAACTTTGTGGAAAAAAATGCGTTTTCATTTTTTTCCCACATTTTCAAAAAACTTCTGGAAAAAAATGAACAGTTCAAAAGACTCATTATGCCTCATAGATTATACATTGGGGTGTCTGCTTTCCAAAATGGGGTCATTTTGTGGGCATTTCCATTGTCCTATGGGGCTCCAGGGCCTTCAAAACTGTAATAGGTGGTTGAGAAATGAGATGTGTAATTTATGCTTGTAGAACACCTGAAGGTGCTCCTTCCCTGGCGGGCCTCTGTATGTGGCCAGGCTGTGTAAAAGTCTAACACATGTGGTATCGTCATACTCAGGAGGAGTAGCAGAATGTATTTTGGGGTGTCATTTTTGCTATGTACATGCTATGTGTTGAAAATATCTTAAAAATGGACAACTTTGTGGGGAAAAAAATGCGTTTTCATTTTTTTTACACATTTTCCAAAAACTTCTGGAAAAAAATGAACAGTTCAAAAGACTCATTATGCCTCATAGATTATACATTGGGGTGTCTGCTTTCCAAAATGGGGTCATTTTGGGGGCGTTTCCATTGTCCCGGGGGTTCCAGGGCCTTCAAAACTGTAATAGGTGGTTGAGAAATGAGATGTGCAATTTATGCTTGTAGAACACCTGAAGGTGCTCCTTCCCTGGTGGGCCTCTGTATGTGGCCAGGCTGTGTAAAAGTCT
This sequence comes from Aquarana catesbeiana, assembly GCF_042186555.1. Classification (NCBI taxonomy): domain Eukaryota; kingdom Metazoa; phylum Chordata; class Amphibia; order Anura; family Ranidae; genus Aquarana; species Aquarana catesbeiana. The sequence goes on along the minus strand of NC_133334.1, from coordinate 9,772,065 downwards.
CACACATGTGGTATCGCCATACTCAGGAGGAGTAGCAGAATGTATTTTGGGGTGTCATTTTTGCTATGTATATGCTATGTGTTGGCAATATCTTAAAAATGGACAACTTTGTGGAAAAAAAATGCGTTTTCACTTTTTTTCCCACATTTTCCTAAAACTTCTGGAAAAAAATGAACAGTTCAAAAGACTCATTATGCCTCATAGATTATAAGTTGGGGTGCCTGCTTTCCAAAATGGGGTCATTTTGTGGGTATTTGTACTTTCCTGGCTTGTTAGTGTCTCAAGAAATGAGATAGGTCTTCAGTACATCAGGTGTGATCAGGTGTGATCAATTTTCAATGATTTGCACCCTAGCTTATAGACTCTATAACTTTCACAAAAACCAAATAATATACACTAATTAGGGTTATTTTTACCAAAGATATGTAGTCGTATAAATTTTGGCCAAAATTTATGAAGAAATGTTACTAATTTGCAAAATTTTATGACAGAAACAAAGAAAAAGGCATTTTTCCACCAAAATTTCAGTCTTTTTTTATTTATAGCACAAAAAATAAAAAAACCCACTAGTGATTAAATACCACCAAAAGAAAGCTCTATTTGTGTGAAAAAAAGGACGCAAATTTCATTTGGGTACAGTGTTGCATGACTGAGTACCGTAATTGTCATTCAAAGTGTGAGAGCGCTGAAAGCTGAAAATTGGTCTGGGCAGGAGGGGGTGAAAGTGCCCTGTGGGCAAGTGGTTATTGTGCTGTATTGTGCTGTATTAAGTGCTGTATTGCTAAAAATGGCCTGGTCATTGAGCAGCCAAATCTTCTGGGGCTGGAGTGGTTAAATATGTTCCTAGGAATGTTTAACTGTAATATTCCACCCATAATCCGCATGTAGAAAAATAATTATATGCATATTCTTATCAGAAATAGCTTTAATATGTTCATTGTTAGGTGTTAACATGATATTCCACCCATAATCCCCCCAAAAAATAATAATTCTACCCATATTTCCATCAAAAACAGGTCAAATTTAATTTTCCATTAGTTCTGTATAATTTATTATGAACCTGTTGTACAGCTGTGTATATATCAGCAAGTTAACAGTTAAACATTAGCAACTGCTTCTTGCAACATTGTATCAAGCACTGCAGAAAAGAATACCATAACTTGAGAAACAACAGAGTTATTACCATATATATATATGTGTGTGTATAAATTACACTGACATCTAGTGAGAGTTCTGAGTATTGCAGCCAATAATCCAATCACCCCATCATCCCAATAGGCAGTTTAGTATATCCCAAAATATTGCTTTTTTTTTTCAAAATTGTCGCTCTTTGTTTTTTGATAGCGCAAAAAAGAAACGCAGAGGTGATCAAATACCACCAAAAGAAAGCTCTATTTGTGGGGAAAAAAGGACATCAATTTTGTTTGGGTACAATGTCGCACAACCGCGCAATTGTCAGTTAAAACGACGCAGTGCCGTATCGCAAAAAAGGGCTTGGTCAGGAAGGGGGTAAATGCTTCCAAACTGCTTCCAGTGAAGTGGTTAATCTTACCTCTTTTTGGTGATTCTTCCATTTTATTAAACTTGCATTGATAAAAATGCTCTGTCCTCTGGAAATAGATTGCTCAAATAATCCAACATCGTTAGTGAGAATAGTTTTGTTGACTAATAAATGGTTTTGGATTACATATTGTGTAACAAATTCTCCGTCTTCATTAAAGTATTGATGTGAAGTGTCTTCGGAAAAGTAGTATGAAGCTTGTATATATCGGTGCAACTTCTGCAGGAGAACAAAATTTGATTGAAACTATAATGCAGTTTAATGGACACTTGTTGAGCCATGGACCTCGTGTTTTCTGGAGGGCTGGACTTATTCCATGAGGTCACTATCTATGCTGTTAATACCTCAAGTGCCACCTTACAGTATGTACGAAGGTTGCCAAGCTACTCTAAAATCCACCCAACCTAACATTCCAATTTTTTGTGAACAGCAATAGTTTTGGTAGAGTTTCTCATGATATTCTTCCACTGGACAATATATACTTATTCCCCACTTAAAGCACAGCTCCAGTCATTTTTTTTTTAAAGCACCCCCATGATAGTTGCAGCTTATGCCATTCAAATTGGCATAAGCTGCATATGCAATTGTTTGTGTTCCTTGTAAATGCAATGTGACTCACTGTCTCCTCTCAATTCTGTAGGCATCCATCATCAGTGTGTGCATCTGAAGCCCGGTTGGACTTTCTCCAAGGATACAGTGCAGCTGACTACCCAGCATTCACCTCCTAATCATGCGCCTGCACAGTGTGAAGAAAGTGAGGCACACTCGGCAAGGTGCGGAAGATCCCAGTTGACCGATAGCTACTGGGATATGTGTGTCATCAATCCCAAATGGGTGGGAGGATATGACGTACCTCGCTGTGGCAAGGTAATACAGAAGTGCAGCGCTTCAGGATGCCTAAGGTATGTAAACATTAGAAAAAAATATTCCCAAACATTGATGGCATAGCGGAAAGCAGTGCCTGGGGTCAATAGGGTTCAATATTGAGTTGGTCCACCCTTTGCAGCTATAACAGCTTCAACACTTCTGGGAAGTCTGTCCACAAGGTTTAGGAGTGTGTCTATGGGAATGTTTGACCATTCTTCCAGAAGCGCATTTATGAGGTCAGGTACTGATCTGGCTCACAGTCTCAGCTCAAATTCATCCCAAATGTATGCTATCGGGTTAAGGTCAGGTCTCTGTGCAGGCCAGTCAAGTTCCTCCACCCCAAACTTGCTCATCCATGTCTTTATGGACCTTACTTTGTGCACTGGTGCGAAGTCATGTTGAAATAGGAAGGGGCCATCCCCAAACTGTTCCCACAAAGTTGGGAACATGAAATTGTCCAAAATGTCTTGGTATGCTGACGCCTTAAGAGTTCACTTCACTGGAACTAAGGGGCCAAGACCGACACCTGGAAAACAACCCCACACCATAATCCCCCCTCCACCAAATGATTTGGACCAGTGCACAAAGTAAGGTCCATAAAGACATGTAGGAGCGAGTTTGGGGTTGAGGAACTTGACTGGCCTGCACGGAGTCCTCACCTCAACCTGATAGAACACCTTTGGGATCAATTAGACTAGAGACTATGATCCAGGCCTTCTCGTCCAACATCAGTGCCTGACCTCACAAATGCACTTCTGGAAGAATGGTCAAACATTACCATAGACACACCACTCCTAAACCTTGTGGACAGCCTTCTCAGAAGAGTTGAAGCTGTTATAGCTGCAAAGGGTGGGCCAACTCAATATTGAACCCTATGGACCAAGACTGGGATACCATTAAAGTTCATGTGCCTCTAAAGGCATGCGTCCCAATACTTTTGGCGATATACAGTGCCTTGCAAAAGTATTCACCCCCTTGGAATTTTTCGTGTTTTTTTGCCTCACAACCTGGAATTAACATGGATTGTTTGAGAATTTGCATCATTTAATTTACAGAACATGCCCACAACTTTGAAGATTTTTTTTTATTATTGTGAAGCAAACAACAAATAGGACAAAATAACCGAAAAAGTCAATGTCCATAACTATTCACCCCCCCCAAAGTCAATATTTTGTAGAGCCACCTTTTGCGGCTATCACTGCTCCAAGTCGCTTTGGATAAGTCTCTATGAGTCTTGCCACATCTTACCATTGGGATTTTTGCCCATTCCTCCTTGCAAAATTGCTCCAGCTCCTTCAAGTTGGATGGTTTGCGCTCATGAACAGCAATCTTTAAGTCTGACCACAGATTTACTATTGGATTGAGGTCTGGGCTTTGACTAGGCCATTCCAACACATTTACATGTTTCCCCTTAAACCACTGAAGTGTTGCTTTAGCAGTGTGTTTGGGGTCATTGTCCTGCTGGAAGGTGAACCTCCGTCCTAGCCTCAAATCACACACAGAGTGGTACAGGTTTTGCTCAAGAATATCCCTGTATTTAGCACATCTATCTTTCCCTCAACTCTGACCAGTTTCCCAGTCCTGACTGCTGAAAAACATCCCCACAGCATGACGCTGCCACCACTATGTTTCACTGTGGGGATGGTGTTCTTTGGGTGATGTGATGTGTTGGTTTTGTGCCAGACATAGCATTTTCTTTGATGGCCAAAAAGTTCAATTTTAGTTGAACTCATCAGGCCAGAGCACCTTCCTCCATACATTTTGGGAGTCTTCCACATGCCTTTTCACAAACTCAAAACATGCCATTTTTTTTTTTGCTGAAAGTAATGACTTTCTTCTGGCCACTCTGCCATAAAGCCCAACTCTATGGAGCGTACGGCTTATTGTCGTCCTATGTCCAGATACTCCAGATACTTAACTTAGGTCTTTGTGCTGCCTCTCTGATTAATGCCCTCCTTGCCCATTCTGTGAGTTTTGGTGTGCGGCCGTCTCTTGGCAGGTTTACTGTTGTGCCATGTTCTTTCCATTTGGTTATGATAGATTTGATGGTGCTCCTAGGGATCATCAAAGATTTTGATGTTTTTTTATAACCTAACCCTGATTTGTACTTCTCAACAACATTGTCCCTTACTTGTTTGGAGAGTTCCTTGGTCTTCATGGCAGTGTTTGGTTAGTGGTGCCTCTTGCTTAGGTGTTGCAGCCTCTGGGGCCTTTCAAAAAGGTGTGTGTATGTAATGACAGATCATGTGACACTTAGATTGCACACAGGCGGAGATCATTTCACTAATTATGTGACTTCTGAAGGTAATTGGTTGCACCAGAGCTTTTTATGGGCTTCATAACAAAGGGGGTGAATAGATACACACGTGCCAATCATCAGTTTTTTATTTCTGAAAAATAGTTTTATGTATATATTTTTTTAATTTTACTTCACCAACTTAGACTATTGTGTTCTGATCCATCACATATAATTCAGATTAAAAAACATTGAACTAAAGGCTGTAATGTAACAAAATAGGTAAAAAGCCAATACTTTTGCATGGCACTGTAGTGTATATATACAGCCTGTCAAAAAATCAGCAGTACAGTACCTTCAATCATACAGCCAGGTACTGTGCTGTAGGGGAAGGCAGAGAACACAGCACACTTCATTTGCTTTCACTTTGCAGTGTCTTCACTGTCTGACGGAGCTCCCAATGCCGATACACAATGGGGAGTTTTGTTTTACCGCCTCTCTCTACCAGTTGCACGGGCCCCCCAGAGCAGAGCCATTGCGACCCCTGCAACCCCTGTTGCTACACCACTGTGTGGCTGTGATTAGGAATACTGACTGGTGACAGTTGTTAAATGTAAATCATTTTTTTATTCAATTATTTTAAAGCCTTTTATTCAACATTTTTTTCTTGTTTTTTTCTTTTTTTACATACTCTCATCAGAGTAGTTCAGTGTCACCATAGTAACACTGTACTACTCTGGGGAGGTGATCAAGCATTTTTTTTTCTTTTTTACACTTTGATTACTGTTACAATGGTGATCACAGTAAGAGTAATATTTTCAACTGTCATGAATGGGTTACATGCATGACAGCTGTGAATACTAGGGATCTGTGATTGGCTACAGCTAATCACATGTTACAGGGTGCTGTGATTGGCCCAGGTACCATATGATAGCTGTGTGCCAATCACTCATCACTCTGCAGGAAACACAGCTGTTAAGAATGAAATTCATGCACAATAGCTTTGTTGGCATTGTGATCAGGTAATCGCATAGTGATTCCGGGACTGGGATCCACAATCTTCTGTGTCCAGGGAAGTAGTATGCAGCATGCCCCTAACCCAGAAAAGGGCTGGTTGATGTACATGTACGTGATCCAGGCTGTCCATGTCGGCCGCCCACCGTAAATGTATAGTGGGCGGCTGGCAGGTGGTTAATTAATAAATAAATCACAAAAAAATACAATTGCCCCTGATGTAAATCCAACATTAAACGCATTGCCCAACAATGTAGATACATCATCCCTGATGACCTGCCAGACAATATGTCCCGTGCAAAAATGATCCTCTCCTGTTGATATTCCAATCACAAATGACAGCTCCCTGGCCAGCTGCTGAATGTCAACCAACTGGTCAAGTGTCCAAGCATGATCGTGACCATATTTGGTCAATGACATCACTCAGGATACCCTTCCAATTGGTTGACATTCAGCGGCTGGCCTAGGAGCTGTCATATGCAACAAGAGAAGCAGAAGGATTATTGGTGGGTCATCAGGGCATCATTTATTGTGATGAATGTTGGGTCTACATAGCTGGATGGTATAAATGGCATTGAATTTACATTGAGGGATGATGCTTTTTATTTTTGTACTTTTTTAATTCAGGATTTTTCACATTTTCTCTGTGTTTATTTACCATTTTACTTTTTACCGTGAAGGATAAACAAGGGGTACTATGCACTCCTCACTCACATAGGGGGTCCCAAAATGTTAAATTCCCCCCATCTTAAAGGGACATCCAGATTTTGATAATCTCCTCTGCAGACCCTCACATCTACCCTGCCTTTTCTCCCAATAACATGGGGGCTGGGTGCACTTCCAGGGGAGCTTAGCAAGGTACCCATGCAATGTTGATAGCATGCAAATCGGTATGGCTCAAGAGGGAGTGGAGGCTGCAAGCTCACTGCCCCTCCCTTCCCTGGACACCCAGGCAGCGTGCTAAAGTTGGTCTGGTATGACATTGTCAGGGGGGATATTGTGATCAATACCTGGAAGTGTTATATCTAGGCATGCGCAATTCATTTAGTTCCGAATCGAAATTATGAAGATGTTTTCGTTATGTGGAAATTCAGATGTATCTGAATTTCCGAATTACAATAGGAACAAATTTAAATTAATCCAAAATAATTAAACGAAATTCAGCCGAAATTCTAATTCAAATTGAATTGAATCTAAAAATGAATTTAAAATTGAATTTGAAAACAAGAATAGAATAAAATAGAATAGAAAATAGAGGAATAACATAGAAAAGAATAGAATACAGTAAAAAAGAACATATAGAGAAGAAAATATAAGAATATAATAAAATATAATAGAAAACAAAAGGAAAAGAATGTAAAAAGAATAGGATAGAAAAACAACAGAATAGAATAGAATAGAATAGAAAGAATATAACGGACTTCCGAAACTTGAATTTTGAATTAAATAAATTTGAATAGAAAAGAGTAGATGTTCTGCCCACATCTAGTTACACTTGCATATTACTTAACCAGTTGCCGACCAGCCGCCGTCGTTATACGGCAACAGGTGGGCTCTCCTGCGTGAATCGCCGTAGCTGTACGGCGGCTCGTGCAGGCGCAGTTGCGCGGGGCATGCGCACATGCACACTGCGCACGTTTGCCTGCTGGTTGGGCGGACTCGATGTCCACTGGCGGCCCGCAATCTCCTAGTATAGAGGCAGAATGGGGATCTGCTTTTGTGAATAAGGTGGATCCCTATTCTGACAGGGAACATGTCAGAGATCTACTGTTTCCAGTCATCGGGAACAGTGGTCTCTATCATGTCCCTGCCAGCCGATCCCCCCTACAGTTAGAACACACCCAGGGAACACATTTAACCCCTTGATTGCCCACTAGTGTTAACTCCTTCCCTGCCAGTTGATCAGTGCATTTTTATTGCACTGATCAATGTAATAATGTCACTGTTCCCCAAAAAGTGTCATTTGGGGTCAGATTTGTCCGCCACAATGTCACAGTCCCACTAAAAATCTCAGATCGCCGCCATTACCAGTAAAAACAATAAAAGAAATAAAAGTCCCTAAATCTATCCCATAGTTTGTAGACGCTATAACTTTTGTGAAAACCAATCAATATACGTCTATTGCGATTTTTTTAACGAAAAATATGTAGAAGAGTATTTATTGGCGTATAACACGCACCTTAACTTTAAGAGGGAAGTTTCTGCGAAAAACCTTAAATCTTAAAATAAGGGTCAGTGCTCTGCAGCCTCACCAGTGCCCATCAATGCAGACTGATCTATGCCCATCTGCAGCCTCTAATGTGCCCATCATTGCAGCCTGTTTAGTACACATCTGTAGACTCGCCTTTGCCAAGGCGATTGCAGCCGCGCCAGTGCTGGATGACACAGATCCGCCTATCTCCTGTGTATCCGGCGCTCAGTCACTCACAGTCCTGCCCGGCTCATATGATGGACAGAACAGTGGTCCAATGCCGGGCCAGGGGGGCGGGACTGTATGTGACTGAGCGCCGGATACACAGGAGATTGCGGCTGTGTGTAATCCAGTGGCGCTCGTCCCCTACTTCCACTCCAAGGCAGCAGGGATTGGCATATAACACGCACACACGATTTCCCCCTGATTTTAAGGGGGAAAAAGTGCATGTTATATGCCGATAAATACTGTATAGTGGCCTAAACTGATGAATACATTTGTTTTTTTATAGCAAAAAGTAAAAAAATATTTTTTTTTTCAAAATTGTCGGTCTTTGTTTATAGGGCAAAAAATAAAAACCGCAGAGGTGATCAATTATCCCCAAAAGAAAGCTCTATTTGAAGGAAAAAAGGACATAAATTGTGTTTGGGTAGAGCGTCGCACGCCCGCACAATTGTCAGTTAAAGCGGCGCAGTACCATATCGCGAAAAAATGGCCTGGTCATTATGGGGGCAAATTCTTCCGGGCCTAGTTAACATGCATGGTTAAGGACATTAAAATAATAAATGAAATGTATTGCAGTTTACCAGTCCTTGGATGTGGTGGCTGCATTAGTTTTCATTTTCAGCAAGAACAAAAAAAAAGCCTGCTGATCTTGCCAGAAATGTGATGTCGTTGTCATTTCTCAGGAACAGAGCTTGAAGCAAAACAATGTTATCTTTCTTTGTAAACAGCACTGACTTCCAAAATTTAAGTTTTGAATTGAATAGATTTGAATAAAATAGATTAGAATAGAATGGAAAAGAATTGACTAGAACGGAATAGAAAATAATAGATTAAAAAATAGAATAGCTTATAATAGAATAGTTTAGAATAGAAAAGAATAAAATAAAAAAATAAAAGAATAGAAAAATAGAATATAAAAAAACATTAAACTAGAATAGAGTTGAATAAAAATAGAAAGAATATAACCACCTTCCAAAATTCTAATTTTAAATAGAATAAATTTGAATTCAAATAGAATAGATTAGAATAGATAAGAATAGAATATTAAAGAAAAAAATAGAATAAAATAGAAAAAAAAAGAGAATAGAATAGAATAAAATAGAAAGAATATAATCGTCTTCCAAAATATAAATTTTGAATAGAATAAATTTGAATGCCAATTCAAATTTTTCAAATTCGGACAAATTGAATTCAATTATTTAAATAATAAATCAAAAAGAAACAAATTGTTTTCACTCTTGCACACTTGCACATTACGTAACATGCATTGTTAAGGACATTAAAATATATCAATAGATTAAATGTATTGCAGTTTAACAGTCCTTGGATGTGGTGGCTGCATTAGTTTTGATTTTCAGCAAGAAAAAAAAAACCTTTTGATCTTGCCAGAAATGTGATGTTGTTGTAATTTCTCATGAACTGAGCTGGAAGTGAAACAATGTTATCTTTCCCATTACTCCCAAAAAATAGACAGACGTGTTTCAAGTCCAGCCTGGCTGGCAAGCATGAATTCCTCCATAGATACAGTGGAGAACTTAGTGAAGCCACCCAGGGACAAGTAGTGTGAGTTATTTGCTGGGTTACAAAGATAAAAGGGAAAAAGTGATTCAGATATGCTTTACTCTAATGCCCCGTACACACGGTCGGACATTGATCGGACATTTTGACAACAAAATCCATGGATTTTTTCCGACGAATGTTGGCTCGAACTTGTCTTGCATACACACGGTCACACAAAGTTGTCGGAAAATCTGATCGTTCTGAACGTGGTGACGTAAAACGCGTACATCGGGACTATAAACGGGGCAGTAGCCAATAGCTTTAATTTCTTAATTTATTCTGAGCATGCGTGGCACTTTGTGTGTCGGATTTGTGTACACACAATCGGAATTTCCGACAACGGATTTTGTTGTTCGAAAATTTTATAGCAAGCTCTCAAACTTTGTATGTCGGAAATTCCTATGGAAAATGTGTGATGGAGCCTACACACGGTTGGAATTTCTGACAACGAGGTCCTATCACACATTTTCCATCGGAAAATCCTATTGTGTGTACAGGGCATGCGTAGGCTGCACTCACCTGGTGATTAAAGTCAGATAAATGGCTTCCAGATGTCTTCATGAATCCAAGCATATCATGTAAGGCGGTTGCCATAGAGTAAACCGCGAGATACACTTGGTGGGCATTACCGCCATGGAAGAAGTGTTGGATATCAGTAATATGTTCTGTGCCATTGCACTCATGAAGTGACCTTTTATAAATCTTTTCAAAGAGAAGATTTTTGTCTTTATCTACAGAAGAACAACCAAATTCAATCATCGACAGATCTTCAAGTAATTTGTCGGCTGGCTTTTTTTGAGGTTGGAATTCATTAACAAAATTCTGAAATTCTGCAATACTTGTGGACTTGGCCCCAAAGGACAAACTACAATTAAATATTTCTGGGTGTTTACCAATGAGGACAACGTTTGCTGCCCAGACAGGACTAAGGATGATTGTTCCGTCTTCTACATAACCTCTTATAAAATGTAGAAAGTCAGTGTCAAAATCAAACAACGCCCCACAGATTACAATGACATTGACAGATCCTTTTTTATAGGAATGTGCTTGTTCATCTAACTTTCTAAACATGGATTCCCGCACAGCAACTTCTATTTTAAAGGAAATGCAAATTTTATAGAGATTCATGACTTCCCTCAAAACCATATACTCTTCTCTCCCGCTGTCATCATCAGATCTAATAATTCCTATCCAGGTCCACCCAAAATACTTCAGCATTTGAGCCAAGTTAGAATAAATTACAAAATCATTTTGAAGCATCCGGAACAAGGTTGGGAAAACCCTCTTGTCTTTCAGTGATGGACTGGTTGCACCATAACTGATCTATAAAACATGAATTGACAATGCTACAAAGCTGCATGATCTATAAAAACATGGTGGACCTGGCTGGCCAAAGATTACATTCTGGATTTCAGCAGAAGCGTTTTTGTAATCAGTGATGAGTTCTAATTAGGGATGAGCTTAGTGTTTGGTCTGAACGCTAATTCAGACGTTCATGCAAAAGTCAAACATTTAGGGTGTTCAGAGTGGATGGGCGTTCAGTGGTTGCTAAGGAACCAGAAGCTGCTTTCACCCGCTGTTTCCATACCAACCACTGTCATAACCCATTAATTTACAGTCCACGGCCATGTAAGCAAATGGGCGGGTAATGGAGCGGGTGATATCATTACCTTTATATGGCCACATGGTTAAATTTGGGAAATTACATTAATCTGGACAGGGAATGTGGGAATGGGGCCCTTGTCCTTACCAATAGAAAGACAAAGTGCTTTGCAGAGAGGGACCTCCCTGGCAAAGCTCAATCCACATGTTGAGGGCATGTGACTCTTGTCCCCACCTTTCTTGGCCAGTCAGGCTGAATGCTCAGGTTTAGGGTCCGAAGTGAATTTTTAGAGGGACCTCACACATTTTTTTTTTGCATGGACTTCACTTCAAGACCAAGGAATTCCTGAGAGACCTCACACCATTTTTAAAATTGTATTTTTCATTTTTACCCCCTTCCTGCCCATTACAATTTTCAGATTTCAGCGCTGTCACACTTTGAATGGCCATTGCGCGGTCATGGAACACTGTATCCAAACTAAATTTTTATCATTTTGTTCACATAACTCAAGCTTTCTTTTGGTGATATTTAATCACCACTGCCTTTTTTTGCTAAATAAATGAAAAAAAGGCTGGAAAGTTTGAAAAAAATGTTTAATTTCTATTACAATTTTTTTGCAAATAACAAATTGTTCTACGTTTCTTTGGTGAAAATAACCCAAATCAGTGTATATTATTTAGTCTGTAGGAAGGTTATAGAATCCACAAACTATGGGATATATATCTGAAAATCGATCAATCCTCTCATTTCTTGAGGTCCAAAAAATACCAGTACAGTACAAATACCCCCAAATGATCCCTTTTTAAGTAGATAGTCCAAGTTATTTAGTAACTTGGACTATCCGACTTGTTAAAGGGACGAAAGCCTTTGGGCTCACCATCTGTGACCTATCCCATATCACTACTAAAAAGTGCATTTAAAAGCTACTATTCATGAATGAGGCCCTTCATTTGGCTGTTTAGTGCCTCTCTATACCCCCCTTGGAGCCGGTCAAGCAAGATTTTCTCTCTCCCTTCCCCTCTTCTCCTTCACAGTGGCTTGGATGCCTCGCGCTTCCCATATTTTGGTCATGTCCCAATTAGATCTCCTGAGGACGCTTTGGGTGAAACGCGTAGTGATCTATTGGTGCTGGTATTGTGATCCCGTTGGTTGGCCTTCAGATAGAAGACTATTGTAAAGGAATACACTCAATATTTTTGAGGCCACCTGTACAGGTCTCCTTGTTTAGCCATAGCTGTAATAGATGGGAGAATGTATATGTACAGTGACATATCTATGCACTTGTCTTTGTGACATGTTTTTAAGATGATATTAAATAAATGTTAATATTTTATTTATACTTTTGAGTACCCCCTTTTTTCCCCATTGGGATTATAGTGGCAGCCCTTAAAGTCTGTTTTCCAATTTCACTTTTTCTACTGATCATGATTACAGATGATGTGATAAAACCATAAAAAATAAATAACCCAAAAAGTAAGCTAATTTATATATTTTGTATTTTTTTTTTGTTTAACAATAAATAAAAAAGGCAAAAATAAAATTCCAATAGTTTCCATTCATTATTTTTTGTAGGTAGTACACAGTTACACAGTTACACAGTTACACAGTTGATCTGGTTGAAAAAAGACACAAGTCCAGGTTAATCAGCCAAAAAAAAAGACACACACACAATAGAAAACCTCCATATATACTATTCTGTACCCACAGTAGAGGAAGGTGAAAAAACTCAATAAAGCATGATACAATTTGCTCCAGCGGGGTAAAAAATCCTTCTTGATCCCCCAAGAGGTAATCGGATACTCCCTGGATCAACTTTACCTATAAATATTAGTATTCAGTTAAATTATGTACATTTAGGAAATAATCAAGGCTTTTTTTTTTTTTAAAGCAATCTACTGAGTTGGCCAGAACCGGCTCTTGAGGGAGTCTATTTCACATTTTCACAGCTCTTACTGTGAAGAAGCCTTTCTGTATTTGGAGATTTAATCTCTTTTCCTCAAGACGTAAAGAATGCCCCCTTGTTCTCTGTTATGACCCTGAAATTGAATAACTCATCTGCAAGTTCACTATATGGACCACTTATGTAGCACCCTGGTGTTTAGGCAGGGTTGCTCTTAAATTTACCTGCCAGGTATAGCTGGCTTGGCTAATTGTTAAGGATCAATTGATTTCACGTTAAGTCTGTAATTGCTGCACTTCACTCTTTTGCTGCTAGGTGGCTGGGTACTTGGTGGTAATAGATATGGGAAGGGCAATGCAAGGTCAGATTATAGGTGTATGGGGTATCCCAGCCAATGGGCAGGGGTTTTCTTGAATCCCTTGGCCTGCGCGGAGAACCTATATATTTGGGTGGAGTCAGGTGATCAATGTTCTGTGCCACCTGGACGGCAGTCTGAGTGGATGTGTGTTGTATTGCCTGGGCTGCTAGGCCAGAGTTTGGGCCTATCCCGGGCACATATGGCTGCTAGGCTGTCTGAGGGCCTATCCAGAAGCAAGAGAATAGGGCAGGATTGGGATTGCGGCTTGCAGTCCAACCAGAAGTGACGGCCGGAGAACCTGTCATGGTCGGGACCAAGGGATCATCCACCTTATTATCAGGGACCACAGTGAGTAGCTGAAGCAAGTACCAGAGCAGTATTCTCACCAAGAATCAGGAAACTTCAGTGGGTATCATGCCAGGGACCCAGCCAGCGGAGGTGACGCTTGCAGAGCAGCCTTGTGTGTCAATCTAGGGACCAGGCAGGCCAGTGGAGTGAAGCTTGAGAAGTATCTCGAGTGCCAAGCTAGGGACCCAGCAGCGAGGTGGGGGTGACGCTTGAGGAAGATACCACCATGAAGATTGGAGGAGCTCAAGGGATTCAGTGACAGTAAATCATCTAGTCTAGTGAGAGACTGGGAGCTCAGTGGGCTGAAGTACTACAAGAAGTGATTGTAGTGGAAGCGAAGAAACTGTTACATTTTTTGTTAGGAACTGATAAAGATGGTTGCCATGGGAGACAGCATTCCTATACATGCAGATGTGGTGTCTTGCTGGATGCCTTTCCCTGAATGGCTGTTCTCCTGTTGAAGTCTCGGAGTCTGCCAATTATTCTTGCAAGGGTGTCCTGGCCCTAACCCTCTCTCCCAAAGTTCTGTTAAGAGAAATAAAATCTCTTTTGCATTCAAGAAGTATCTGGTGCCCAATCAATCTACCTTGCATTACACTCACTATGCCATGCAACCCACCATATTCAGAAGGATGTCAGCTATCTCTGGCCCTGGAGGTTCTCTTTAGACCATAGGAGGCCTGGTACCTTGCTACACTTACATAGTATTAATTGACCACATTGAGCTGGACCTGTTCTATAACACTAAAGAGCTTTTGACACTTATCCAAGTAGCTTCCTCTGTTCTAATGAGTGACAGAATAAAGCCCCATCATTTATTTCCACATGGGACGTAACTTAATCACTTAATCACTTAACTTAATCACTTAATCACCCAGAATCAAACACCATGGAGGGTGTCAATACAGATGCTGATTGTCCCAGAATATGTTGGGACGTGTTTGTGTTCTAATTACATAATCCAAACCCCATGGTGCCATGGCATCTGGAACAGGTAATAGTTACTCAATGATTAACAAGTGTTAATCATTATCAAATTGCCGGTGTAGAATTGTTAAAATGATATTATATGTAGGTGACAGATGGTATTGAAGACCATTAACAATGGTCCTGGCTGGTAAGGCCATTGCTGTATGATCAGATCTGAACATTTGAAAATGAAATTTAGACCGTCTCACAATAAACTGTTTTAATGAAGTCAACTTAAATTCTAAAAGAAAAAAGGCCTTACTGACCTGCGCATAATGATATAAAGCCAATATCTGTGCTATAGATGTGGTGGTTGAAGAGCTCTGGTCTCCAATGAAGCCCAGTATTTTTTTACGTTCTCTGCAAGAGTAATTTGGAACCATCTTTCCTGGTCCAGATAAAATCTGCAATGTGTTTTTTATCGCCTTTCTGCTCTCCTGACAGGAGTCATATACGTGATATCCAAGAGTAATATTTGGTAACATTGTAGGGTTATTGTTAATTTCATCAATGGCATAAAAAAAAGTCAACAGATCCTTATAAAAGTGTGGCTGAGGACTGCAAAACAAAAAACAAAAACGTATGATTTGGACTTTTCAGTTATTTGGGGGGTATATTGGTTTTTATTTGTGAGAAAGGACCTTTATTTTAGAGTACACTTTTTTAAAATTTTATGTTGATAGGGCCTTTATTTAAGTTTGGGTGGTCAAAGCAAAGCATTCACATGTTACTTACCATCTTTTCTTGAGATGATGTCATCTCTCTGCTCGCCTGCTTCACCCCCAACAGTGTCTTTTGTTCGCCGCACACCGCTACATTATTTGAAAGAAAATGTAAAAGTAGTGTACACTTTTACCATCTCACACTTTATCACTCACATTCATTGCACCCTCTGTCCCAATAGAGAAAATAAAAGTTAGGCATATAGCAGTTAGGCCTACTATCCCTAACTCAAACTGTTCTACTGCCCAATTTTACTCTGCGGTATCCTCTACAGCAGAGGTCTCAAACCCCTGGGCCGCATCCCACTACCAGGCCGCAGCTTGTTTGCAGCTGGGCTGCGAAGTCTGAACTATCTGAGGTGTGGTGGCGGGTGAGCAGAGAGATCACCGCCATCACTGCACTTCCGCCCACACAGCCCTGCAGCTACACTGTTGGGGGTGAAGCAGGCGAGCAGAGAGATGACATCATCTCCCATCACCCACACACATCACCGCTGTTCCGCCCACACAGCCCAGCCAGTATACTGTTGGAGGTGAAGCCGGTGAGCAGAGAGATGACATCATCTCTCACCGCCCGCCCCACATCACCGCTGTTCTCCCTCACACGGAACCCACCACTCCAGTGCACTGCCTCTGTGGCAGGAGACAGCGGCATGTGCAATCTGCATCTGGTGGCATGTGACTGTGGCAATCTGCATCTGGTGGCATGTGGCAATCTGCATCTGGTGGCATGTGACTGTGGCAAGTGACTGTGGCCATCTGCACCTGGTGGCATGTGACTGTGGCATGTGGCAATATGCATCTGGTGGCATGTGGCAAGTGACTGTGGCAATCTGCATCTGGTGGCATGTGACTATCTGCATCTGGTGGCATGTGGCAATCTGCATCTGGTGGCATGTGGCAATCTGCACCTGGTGGCATATGATTGTGGCATGTGGCAATCTGCATCTGGTGGCATCTGACTGTGGCATGTGGAAATCTGCATCTGGTGGCATGTGACTGTGGCATGTGACAATCTGCATCTCGTGGCATGTGGCAATCTGCATCTGGTGGCAAGTGACTGTGGCATGTGGCAATATGCATCTGGTGGAAATCTGCATCTGGTGGCATGTGACTGTGGCATGTGGAAATCTGCATCTGGTGGCATGTGACTGTGCCATGTGGCAATCTGCATCTGGTGGCATGTGACTGTGGCAATCTGAATCTGGTGGCATGTGGCAATCTGCATCTGGTGGCAAGCTGCATCTGGTGGCAGATTCTGCATTATGGTGAGTTGAACTATTTAATCTTATATTACAATATAATAATAAAAATATTGCGCTTCAATCATCCTGACACCATATTAACCATGGTGTTGTGAAGATTAAAGTGCTAACACCAGCCATTTCCTGACAAATTGGCTGTGAAAAAACGCATTATCACCCAGACAAGCCCCCCACCCCCCCCACCTTGGGCCTTGGCACAATTTTCATCCACAATGCCGGTCCCTGGTGCCAAAAAGGTTGGGGACCACTGCTCTACAGTATCTTAATCCTTGTAGTAAAACCCCAAGCTGTGCTCCTTGACTTTAGTACATTTCATCCTTGCTTTGCACATTAAAAGTGATAGTAGGCCGAGGAAGAGGTTAGCATGCCTCAAAACGCATTTCTACTGCGCATGCCCAGAATGTGATGTCAGATGAGGGAGTTCCTTGTGTCCATGGTGGCTCTTTCAGTTCCCGTGCGTTACCCAGGGGATTCCACAATGGGATCGGTGCCCACCTTCCAGGCTTTCCCATGCCTGTGGCCGAAGCTGGAGAGACTTTCCTTGTGAGACTTTTATGTTCCACCGTAGCTCACAATACCCACCTGTACTTTGTCATCTTTGTAAGTGCAGTTTTATTGTTTAATAAATGTATATGCTTTTATTACTGTGATTTTCTCTCCTTGTTTGCATGCACCAGCTCCTGTATACCCAGTATCATCACTTACATAGGTAGAGTAGTTGGCTGCCATTTAGTTTTGAGCTGCCCACCTTTATCTTTGTGTCATTTGTTATTGTGGTTAAAGTGGTTGTAAACCTTGTTACACCACTTGTACCTACAGGTAAGCCTATAATAAGGCTTGCCTGTAGGTACTGTAAATATATTTACCATATACACTTGCACCAACGTCATCAGCGCATGTGCACTGAAGAAATGGCTCGCTCGTGCCATTTCTTCAGCAGCCGTGCCATGACCAGCGGCTCCCTCGAGCATTGCGCAGGAGTGACGGCATTGCGGCTCCAGCCAATCACAGCATCGGAGCCCTCAAACCCGGAAATAACTCCGGGAGACATGTCGCCGGTCACAGCGGTGTACAGTGGACTGCTGCCACAGCATTGATCTAAGGTAAGTATTTGATATTGAGCCTTGGTCTTACAGGGTTTTTTTTTTCTGAGATTACAACCTCTTTAATTCTGTGTGTTCACATTGTCACAGTTCACAGTTTATTCTTACACCATTTTATTTTTATCTTTATTTTGGTTTTTGGCCTTCTTTCCTTGCCACCTGCATTGGGGGCAACTTAGATTGCACGCTGTGGTCCCTGGGGGTACCCCATGGGTTCTTCTTTCCTTGATCCTTTTGCACACCAGCAGGGCCACCATCAGGGGGTTCAGCCGTTACAACTGTAAGGGGCCTGCCCATGCCAGAAGAAGGCAGGATGTGTGAAGGGGATCCGTGGTGTGCAGTATAGAAACAATCTCACAGTTTCTGCAGTTCTCATTGATTTTAGACATCAAGCTCTTTACAGCCACCTCTGGCTACTATGTGCATGTGCACTCCTCGTGTAACAGTGATCTGCCTGTACTGTGCTTCTCACCAACATGTCAGCTTTGTAAAAACGAGCTGGGACCAGGTAGGAAGTAGGGGCTGTGAAGGAAAGGGAGGGGGCTGTTTGTGTACAGGGAGGGGCCAGAGGCTTGTGTGTGTACAGATTTGTGTATGTGGGACTTCCATATATACAGGTGTGTGGGGGGGTGGCTGACATATATGCAGGTGTGTGGGGGGGCGCTGACATATATGCAGGTGTGTGGGAGGGCGCTGACATATCTACAGGTGTTTGTAGAGGGGTGGCTGACATATATACAAGTGTGTGGGGGGCTGACATATATACAGGTGTGTGGAGGGGTGGCTGACACATATACAGGTGTGTGTGGGGGTGCTGATATATATACAGGTGTGTGTGGGTGGGGGGGCTGAAATATATACAGTTGTGTGAGGGGGCTGACATATATACAGGTGTGTGTGAGGGGGGCTGCCATATATACAGGTGTGTGTGTATGGGGGGCTGAAATATATATAGGTGTGTGGAGGGGTGGCTGAAATATATACAGTTGTGTGAGGGGGGCTGACATATATACAGGTGCGTGGGGGAGCTGACATATATACAGGTGTGTGTGAGAAGGGATGCCATATATACAGGTGTGTGTTTATGGGGAGCTGACATATATACAGGTGTGTGTGGGGGGCTGCCATATATACAAGTGTGTGTGTGGGGCTGCCATATATACAGGTGTGTGTGTATGGGGGGCTGAAATATATATAGGTGTGTGGAGGGGTGGCTGAAATATATACAGTTGTGTGAGGGGGGCTGACATATATACAGGTGCGTGGGGGAGCTGACATATATACAGGTGTGTGTGAGAAGGGATGCCATATATACAGGTGTGTGTTTATGGGGAGCTGACATATATACAGGTGTGTGTGGGGGGCTGCCATATATACAAGTGTGTGTGTGGGGCTGCCATATATACAGGTGTGTGTGTATGGGGGGCTGAAATATATATAGGTGTGTGGAGGGGTGGCTGAAATATATACAGTTGTGTGAGGGGGGCTGACATATATACAGGTGCGTGGGGGAGCTGACATATATACAGGTGTGTGTAAGAAGGGATGCCATATATACAGGTGTGTGTGTTTATGGGGAGCTGACATATATACAGGTGTGTGTGGGGGGCTGCCATATATACAAGTGTGTGTGTGGGGCTGCCATATATATACAGGTGTGTGTGGGGGGGCTGACATATAAACAGGTGTGAGGGTGGCTGACATATATACAGGTTTGGGGAGGACAAAAATACAGGTGTGTGGGGGGGCGACATATATACAGGTGTGTGGGGGGGCGACATATATACAGATGTGTGTGGGAGGGGTGACAAATATACAGGTTTGGGGGGCTGACAAATATACAGGTGTGAGGGGGCTGACATATATACAGGATTGAGGGGGGGCGTACAGGGGAGTTGGCCGGTGTGCGGATTCGGTAGGATGACACATAGGCAAGCCCTGGGGAATGTTGGAGGTCAGGCTCGGGGGGGCGGGGGACCCAGGTCTAAAGCTGTGTGAGGGGTCCAAAAATTTCTGATGGCTGCCCTACACACCAGTAGCCAGGTCTGGAATGGGAATAAAAAACAGCCCTGGAAAAAAAATTATACCAGCCCCATAGCATAATTATACCAGCCCAACAGCATAACATCATTATTTTCTTGTTCATGAAAGGGAAAACACATAAAGCACATTTGAAGAGTGTATTATATATAGATAATACAGATATGAAATCACATAGGGCTTTTTATATATATATATAAGCAAATTCCAGTTAAAAGTGGTCAATCATCAAGGGGGACCCCAGGAACTCAGAACGTGGGGGGGGGGGACCTTCCGCAGAAAGAATGCACTAAGGTAAGGGGGGTGGGTTACTGATATAAGGGGGAAACCTATCAGTGCCCCCTTACATTATCGTATTCATCCCCCTTACATCAGTGACCCCCTCAGACTCGCCTAGCGGTGCTGTCACTGACCTCCTCTCAGGTGCACCGTGCAGGGCTCAATCGGCTCCAGCTCGGTGGCTCTGGTTTTATCCTATAGTCTCCTCACCACAGTCCTTATGGAGACAAAAAGATATTTATCTTCTTTGTAGTAAATGTGTTACCTAGTGACCTTATTCCTAAAGAATTGCTTCTAAAACCTGTATGTGTCAAAAGGTTGAATAAAAACTGTGACTGGTGACGGATTTTTTCTATTAAAAGTGAAAAATGCAACATATGGTGCTCCAATTATTCAGCAAAGGTGCATTGTGTGCTTTAAATTAGGTAATAAATTAGGTAAATAGTTGTGGATATGGATACAATACCACCTAAGTGGAAAGTATAAAAAAGGAAAACAGGAGTAGTGTGGTGCTGCCCTTATGGAGACAAAAGGACTTTTTCTTTAAAATAAACAATAGCTCTATAATTCCTAAAGTATTGCTTCTAAGCCTGTGTGCGCCAAATGATTAAATAAAATCTGTGACTGGTGCTAAGTACTTACTATTAAAGGTACAATTGCAACATAGGGTGCTTCAATTATTCAACAAAAGTGCATGGTGCAACATCACTCAAGTGACCAGTGTTAAACCATAAAAATGTATACAAAATTGTGCAAATTATCCATCATATATAGTGACTGATGTGCTGTGACCAGTAATAGTTGGATAGGAAAAGTTCCGTTTATGAAAAAACAAGTTCTTTTTAAAATTGTTTTGATGTGTTCAATCCCTGAGGGTCAAATATCTGTAGGAAAACTTCTTATCCAGGTGCTGGTTTCTTTAATTAGTGCCTTGTCTGCATGCTCTGACAATGCTTGCACTCACCAGATTTTTCTTTCCCCTGCAGGGGATAAGAAGTTTTCCTACAGATATTTGACCCTCAGGGATTGAACACATCAAAACAAAACTTCTTATCCCCTGCAGGGGAAAGAAAAATCTGGTGAGTGCAAGCATTGTCAGAGCATGCAGACAAGGCACTAATTAAAGAAACCAGCTCCTGGATAAGAAGCTTTCCTACAGATATTTGACCCTCAGGGATTGAACACTTCAAAACAATTTTAAAAAGAACTTGTTTTTTCATAAACGGAACTTTTCCTATCCAACTATTACTGGTCACAGCACATCAGTCACTATATATGATGGATAATTTGCACAATTTTGTATAAATTTTTATGGTTTAACACTGGTCACTTGAGTGATGTTGCACCATGCACTTTTGTTGAATAATTGAAGCACCCTATGTTGCAATTGTACCTTTAATAGTAAGTACTTAGCACCAGTCGCAGATTTTATTTAATCATTTGGCGCACACAGGCTTAGAAGCAATACTTTAGGAATTATAGAGCTATTGTTTATTTTAAAGAAAAAGTCCTTTTGTCTCCATAAGGGCAGCGCCATACTACTCCTGTATCCTTTTTTATACTTTCCACTTAGGTGGTATTGTATCCATATCCACAACTATTTACCTAATTTATTACCTAATTTAAAGCGCACAATGCACCTTTGCTGAATAATTGGAGCACCATATGTTGCATTTTTCACTTTTAATAGAAAAAATCGTCACCAGTCACAGTTTTTATTCAACCTTTTGACACATACAGGTTTTAGAAGCAATTCTTTAGGAATAAGGTCACTAAGTAACACATTTACTACAAAGAAGAAAAATATCTTTTTGTCTCCATAAGGGCAGCGCCATACTACTCCTGCTTTTTTACCATTTTCTAATACTTTCCACTTAGGCGGTATTGTATGTGTAGAGGCAGCAGCCATATCCACAACTAAAATACCCAATTCATAGCGCGGATTTACCCCATACACCTACTCCTCACCACAGTCCACACACGTCTGACTTCTCCCATGACCCCCATCCCGGCGGTGCTCCCACTCTTGACTCCTCTCCAGACTCCCACGGAGAATGTGGACATGATACAGGAGATGGTCAGAGACTGCAGACATGATACAAGAGCTCAATGCAGCCTCACCAGTGCCCATCAAATGCAGCCTCATCAGTGCCAATCCATTACAGCCTCACTGTGCCCATCAATTGCAGCCTCACTGTGCCCACCAATTACAGCCTCACTGTGATAATCAAATACAGCCTCACTGTGCCTATCAATGCAGCCTCACTGTGCCAATCAAATACAGCCTCACTGTGCCCATCAATTGCAGCCTCACTGTGCCCATCAATTGCAGCCTCACTGTGCCCACCAATGCAGCCTCACTGTGATAATCAAATACAGCCTCACTGTGCCTATCAATGCAGCCTCACTGTGCCAATCAAATACAGCCTCACTGTGCCCATCAATTGCAGCCTCACTGTGCCCATCAATTGCAGCCTCACTGTGCCCACCAGTGCAGCCTCACTGTGCCCATCAATGCAGCCTCACTGTGCCCACCATTGCAGCCTCACTGTGCCCATAAATGCAGCCTTACTGTGCTCATCAATGCAGTGTTACTGTGCCCATGAATGCGGTCTCACTGTGCCATCAAATGTAGCCTCACTGGGCCTGTGAATGCAGCCTCACTGTGCCCATCAAAAGCCGCCTCACTGTGTTGAAGAATGCAGCATCACTGTGTCCAAGAATGCAGCATCACCGTGCCCATTATTGCAGCATCACTGTGACCATCATTGTGCCCACCAATGCAGCCTCACTGTGATAATCAAATACAGCCTCACTGTGCCTATCAATGCAGCCTCACTGTGCCAATCAAATACAGCTTCACTGTGACCATCATTGCACCCTTACTGTACCCACCATTGCAGCCTCACTGTGCCCATGAATGCAGCCTCACTGTGCCCACCATTGCAGCCTCACTGTGCCCATGAATGCAACATCACTGTGCCCATGAATGCAACATCACTGTGCCCATCATTGCAGTCTTGCTGTGCCAGTGAATGCAGCCTTACTGTGCCTGTGAATGCAGTCTAACTGTGCCCACCATTGCAGCCTCACTGTTCCCGTGAATGCAGCCTCATTGTGCCCACTATTGAAGCCTCACTGTGCCCATGAATGCAGCATCACTGTGCCCATCATTGCAGTCTTGCTGTGCCAGTGAATGCAGCCTTACTGTGCCTGTGAATGCAGTCTAACTGTGCCCACCATTGCAGCCTCACTGTTCCCGTGAATGCAGCCTCATTGTGCCCACTATTGCAGCCTCACTGTGCCCATGAATGCAGCATCACTGTGCCCATCATTGCAGCCTCACTGTGGCCATCAATGCAGCCTCACTGCCCATCAATGCAGCATCACTGTGCCCATCAAATGCAGCTTTACTGTGCCCGTGAATGCAGCCTCACTGTGCCCGTGAATGGAGCCTCACTGTGCCCATGAATGGAGCCTCACTGTGCCCGTGAATGCAGCCTCACTATGCCCATCAAATAGAGCCTCACTGTGTCCATGAATGCAGTCTCACTGTGCCCACCATTGCAGCCTCACTGTGCCCGTGAATGCAGCCTCACTGTACCCACCATTGCAGCTTCACTGTGTCCACCATTGCACCCTCACTGTGCCCACCATTACAGCCGCACTGTGCCCATGAATGCAGTCTCACTGTGGCAATTAATACAGACTCACCATTGCCTGGTAACACACACACACAGCGGGCATCTGCTCCTGAGTATCACAGAGCTGGCTGGGTCTGTGTTCAGCAGCCACGCTGTAACAAGGTCCCGCCCCCCTAGACCGGCTTGTGTGATAGGCAGAACACTGATTCAATCTACACGAGCTGGTCTAGGGAGGCGGGACCTTGTTACAGCGCGGTCGTCGAACACAGACCCAGCCAGCTCCATGATACACAGGAGGAGGAGAGCGGAGTGCTGCAGCCGCAACTCAAAGCGGGCCCAGGGCAGGCGGCCTACCAGGAAATTTCCCGGTATCCCGGTAGGCCAGTCTGGCCCTGCCAGTACCAGTGTCACTGTCAGGAATCAGCAGCCCAGCCTAAGGTGCAAAAAGACTTCATTTAATATTTGTACATCTCAGATGTTTGAATCCTATGGGTAATAGGTTTATGAAGGTTCTCATTTATCCAGGTCACGGTATAGCTCGTCATAGTCACATTCATTCATGTAATGGTGAGGACAATTCATAGCTTATCAAAGCCACTTCTTCACTGAAATGTGTAAAGGGGAGACAATGCAGGAGAAGAATTAGGAGATGGGGACAGAGCTTTCCACCCCATAACACCCTGAGCAAGGACCTCCAGGCATTATTTTAACCACTTCAGCTGCGGAAGGTTTACCCCCCTTCCTGTCCAGGCCATTTTTTGTGATACCGCACTGTTTTGCTTTAACTGACAATTGCACGGTCGTGCTGTACCCAAATAAAACTGATGTCCTTTTTTTCCCACAAATAGAGCTTTCTTTTAGTGGTGTTTGGTCACCTCTGCAGTTTTTTTTTTTGCACTATAATAAAAAAAAAAACGAC
Source organism: Aquarana catesbeiana (assembly GCF_042186555.1). Taxonomy (NCBI): domain Eukaryota; kingdom Metazoa; phylum Chordata; class Amphibia; order Anura; family Ranidae; genus Aquarana; species Aquarana catesbeiana. The sequence continues at coordinate 9,747,261 of NC_133334.1, read as the reverse complement.
AATTTTGAAAAAAAACAATATTTTTAACTTTCTGCTATAAGACATTTCCAATTAAAAAAATGTAAAAAAAAATCAAATTTCTTCCTCAATTTAGGCCAATATGTATTCTGCTACATATTTTTGGTAAAAAAGATTGCAAAAATATTGATTGGTTTGTGCAAAAGTTATAGCGTCTACAAACTTTGGGATAGATGTATGGACCTTTGATTTTTTTTAATTGTTTTTACTAGTAATGGTGGCGACCAGCCATTTTTAGTGCGATTGCGACATTGCGGCAGACAAATCTGTAAACTAAGTAGAGCTGCACGATTCAAGACTAAAATGAGAATCAAAATTTTTTTTTTGCTTAACAAAAAGATCACGATTCTCTCATGAAAATATGTATAATGTTTGGGGGTTCTAAGTAATTTTCTAGCAAAAAATACTGATTTTAACTTTGTAAGAAACAAGTGTCAGAAAAAGGTTTAGTCTTTAAGGAGTTAAACTGACCTCATCTACACACAGAAGTTCATCCCTTTGATCTAACAACCAAAAGCTACAATGTTTATAGTTAATCTACTAGCCTGGACAATGTTGTGAAAAACTTGGCAGGCTGCCCGGGTTTTTTCTTTTGACAGCTGAGTGAGCAGAGAACTCTCTACACTTTTTACATGAAAATATCGTGAATTTCTCTATAGAGATCGTAAGGGGTGTTGAATCGAGATCACAATTTTTTAATGATTAATCCTGCAGCTCTAACACTAAGTGACACTTTTTGGGGACCAGTGACACTAATATAGTGATCAGTGCTAAATAAAAAAAATGCACTGTCACTGTATAAATGACACTGGCAGGGAGAGGGTTATTATCAAGGGTGATCAACGGGTTAAGTGTGCTCCTAGGGGGTGCTTTCTAACTGTGTGGGGGATGGACAGACTGGAGGAAGCAAGACATCTGTGTTCCTGATTAGCAGGAACACAAGATCTCTCTCTTCCTTTCTGACAGAACGATGGTCTGCCTTGTTTACAGCGCCGTTCTGCCTCTCCTACGAATGATCGCGGGTGGGCATTGCAGCCACCGGATCTGCTGATTGGCTCCTGCTGTGTCCAATCACAACAGGGATCACGTTGTCCCCCTGATGAAGTCACGTGAGTGTGACACTACGCCGTTGGGACAGACAGGCAAACCGGACGTGACATTCTTTGTGCACAAGCTCACCGCTTGTAGTTTACATGCTTTTAACTTGCTTTGGTCATGTGAGTACCACAGCTGGAAGCTGAATAAAGTACATTTTGTTTTTACGTTATCACACTATTTGGAACCCCCTTTCTCTTCACATATCTTTATGGGTGAACCCGGGAGGGGTACTCAAAACACACTAGATTTAAGAAGTACACCTTTATACCCTATCTCTGGGGGGATTTTCGATTAAACGCCACCTAGACGAAACCATTGGTATCTATCCATAAAGGCTTGTAACAAGATCGTCCAGGACATCTATTGTTTTCTACATGCAGTTTTCTTACAGCCATAAGGTAAGAGGCCACCTTGCACCTAGGTGTCACGGCACAAGAAAGAAAAGACACCCACCTTTATGTCACCTCGATATTTGTATTTTGCACAAGAGACCTTTCACCTTTATAAGATATCACTACTATTACTGAAGATTTTAACCACTTCGGCCCCGGAAGATTTGGCTGCTGAATGACCGGGCCATTTTTTGCGATGCGGCACTGCGTTGCATTAACTGACAATTGCGCGGTCATGCAACGCTGCACTCAAACAAAATTTACGTTCTTTTTTTCCCACAAATAGAGTTTTCTTTTGGTGGTATTTGATTGCCTCTGCGGGTTTTATTTTTTGCGCTATAAACAAAAAAAAGCGACAATTTTGAAAAAAACTCAATATTTTGTACTTTTTGCTATATCCCCATTTTTTTTTTTAAAAAAGCTAATTATTTCTTAGTTTAGGCCAATATGTATTCTTCTACATATTTTTGGTAAAAAAAATTGCAATAAGTTTATATTGATTGGTTATAGCATCTACAAAATAGGGGATAGATTTATAGCATTTTTATTATTATTATTTTTTTTTACTAGTAATGGTGGCGATTTTTATCAGGACTGCGATATTATGGCAGACACATTGGACACTTTTGACACATTTTTTGGGACCATTGACATTTATACAGCAATCAGTGCTATAAAAATGCACTAATTACTGTAAAAATGTCACTGGAAGGGAAGGGGCAGTGGCGGAACTATAGGGGTCACTGCAGTCGCACTTGCGACTGGGCCTTGCCATTCTGCCGCTGTGGGGGGGCCCAAGACCCGGCATCTCTCCCTGCATCTCTGGCTTGCCATTTGGAATGCAGTGGGGGGAGGTGGGAGGCAGCGATCGGCAGCTCTCTTGTTCCTGTGGGCGGTGGGATCTCCCTGCAGCTTGTAGTTCTTCCCCAGTGTCAGTGTATACAGTGGAGAGAAGAGGGGAGGGGCCTCTGACCCAGGCAGGTATCAGTTTCACTTTCAGCGAGTCGGCTCTACTTGTACACTGCTGCTGATACCTGCCTGGGTCAGAGGCCCCTCCCCTCTCCACTGTATACACTCAGGAGAAGAACTACAAGCCTCATGGAGATTCCCCTGCCTGTGGACACCATAGAGCTGCTGATCGCCGCCTCCCACCTCCACCAGCCAGGTACATGGGGAACCTCTTGAAGGAGGGGGGGTCAGCAGTCTGGGGACCCTGATGTAAGGGGGGGGCTTTCTGGGGACATTAATGTAAGGAGGGGCTCTCTGGGGACCCTGATGTAATGAGGGCCTCTCTGGGGACCCTGATGTAAGGAGGGGCTCTCTGGGGACCCTGATGTATGGGGGGGCCCTCTGGGGACCCTGATGTCTTGGGGGGGCTCTCTGGGGACCCTGATGTCTTGGGGGGGCTCTCTGGGTACCCTGATGTAAGGGGGATCCCTGGGGACCCTGATGTAAGGAGGGAGGCTCTCTAGGGACCCTAATGTAGGGGGGCTTTCTGGGGACCCTGATATAAGGAGGGCTCCCTGGGGACCCTGATGTAAGGGGAGGCTCTCTGGGGACCCTGATGTAAGGGGGGCTCTCTGGGGACCCTGATGTAAGGAGGGGCTCTCTGGGGACCCTGATGTTAGGGGTACTCTCTGGGGACCCTGATGTAAGGAAAGGGGTCTCTGGGGACCCTGATGTAATGAAAGGGGTCTCTGGGGCAGTGGCGTCTCCAGCTTTCATATTTAGGGGGGGCACATGGGGGGACAGGGACAAAAGTAGGGGGGCAACTATAAAATGCAAATATATATATATATATATATATATATATATATATATATATATATATATATATATATATATATATATATGTATATATATCCTGGGGCCCTTTACTATGACCCCACAATGGGCCCTTTCACATGTTCTGCAGTACGCTCCCTTCTTACTGTATTGGGGTCCCCCAGGGTGGCAGAAAACAAGAGATATATGTCACCAGCATACCAAGAAAATATAAGGGTCCAAAGCAGTGGGAGAACTATCAGGGTTGCAAAGGTTGTCTTGCCTCCGGGCCCTGGTGTTCTGCCACTGTGGGGTTCCCCAGCCTCCTCTTGCTGTCCTGCCCCTGCTATTGACAGCGCTGGTCTGGCATCTCTTGGAAATTACAGGCTGGTTCTCCTGTCCTAAGGATGGGACAAATCAGTCTGTTTTTTCAGTAACTGAGAGTCCCGGTGGAGTCCTTCCTGCAACTCGCTCTTCTCCCTGCCAATGAGGATGCAGGGGAAGAAGCAGATCGGGCGGCCGTGGTTGTGTGAGCGCTCGCATTATGCAGTGTCAGCGAGCAGAGGGAGGGGGGAGGAATCACCCGCAGGAGCTGACTGGGTACTCTCTCCCTCTTAGACATTGATTTTTTGTAAAAAAAAAAAAAAAAAAATTTTTTTTAATTGGGGGGCACATGGTGGGGCACAGCATAAGGTTGGGGGGGTCAGGGCCCCCTCTGCCCCCCCTAGGGACGCCATTGCTCTGGGGACACTGACGTAAGGAGGGGACTCTCTGGGGACCCTGATGTAGGGGGGCTCTCTGGGGACCCTGATGTAAGGGAGGCTCTCTGGGGACACTAATGTAGGGGGGCTCTCTGGGAACCCTATTGTAAGTGGGGCTCTCTGGGTACCCTGATGTAAGGGGGGATCCCTGGGGACCCTTATGTAAGGAGGGAGGCTCTCTGGGACCCTAATATAGGGGGAGGCTCTCTAAGGACCCTGATGTAAGGGGGGGCTCTTTGGGGACCCTGATATAATGAGGGGGGCTCTGAGGACCCTAATATAAGTAGGGAGGCTCTCTTGGGACCCTGATGTAAGGGGAGGCTCTCTAGGGACCCTAATGTAGGGGGGGCTCTCTGGGGACCCTGATGTAAGGAGGGCTCCCTGGGGACCCTGATGTAAGGGGGGTTCTCTGGGGACCCTGATGTAAGGGGAGAAACTCTGGGGACCATAATATAGGGGGAGGCTCTCTAAGGACCCTGATGTAAGGGGAGGCTGTCTGGGGACCCTTATGTAAGGGGGGCTCTCTGGGGACCCTGATGTAAGGAGGGGCTCCCTGGGAACTCTGATGTAAGTGGGGCTCTCTGGGTACCCTGATGTAAGGGGGGATCCCTGGGGACCTGTATGTAAGGAGGGAGGCTCTCTGGGGACCCTAATATAGGGGGAGGCTCTCTAAGGACCCTGATGTAAGGGGGGGCTCTTTGGGGACCCTGATGTAGGTGGTGGATCCCTGGGGACACTGATGTAAGTGGGGGATCTGCATTCAGATATGTAACAATATATATATATATATATACATATACATACACATATATATTATATATATGTGTATGCCCGCCAAAGTGTATGACTTTCCTTACTTAGCTGCTATGGGCTCTAGCCTGAGATCTTTTGTAGACCTAGCAATGCCATTGGTGGGGGCCCTTCATGGTTTCTTGCACCGGGGCCCTGAAGATTCTAGTTATGCCCCTGGGAAGGGGTTAACACTAGGGGTGATGAGTTAAATGTGTTCCTTGCTACATGTTTCTAACTGTAGGGGGAGGTGACTGAAGAGAGGAAGTGACGGATCGTGGTCCTAACTAATATGAACTAATAGGGTGGCACAGTGGTGTAGTGGGTAGCACTCTTGCCTAGCAGTAAGAAGGGTCGCTGGTTCGAATCCCGACCACGACACTACCTGCCTGGAGTTTGCATGTTCTCCCTGTGTCTGCGTGGGTTTCCTCCGGGTACTCCGGTTTCCTCCCACACTCCAAAGACATGCTGGTAGGTTAATTGGATCCTGTCTAAATTGGCCCTAGTATGTATGAATGTGAGTTAGGGACCTTAGATTGTAAGCTCCTTGAGGGTAGGGACTGATGTGAATGTATAATATATATGTAAAGCGCTGCGTAAATTGACGGCGCTATATAAGTACCATAAATAAATAAATAAATAAAAATAGGAACACACGACCTGTCACTCCTCTTAGAACAGAACAAGGATTTGTGTGTTTACACACACTTCCCTGTTCTGCCTCTCGTGCTCGTAATCACTCGTGGCTGGCGGTCATTGTGACCGTCGGCCATGAGCATCGGCATTCCCGCTGTGCAGTGTGCGCGTGCCTGCTATCCCGATCCCGCGAGCCGACGTATGGCTACAACGGTTCGTGGGATCGTGCCGACCTGACGCCGGCTGGTCGGCAAGCGGTTACGGTTTTTTAAATTTCACTTTTTTTTCACATTTTAATGTTTATGTATTTATTCTATTAGTAGCAGTGCAGCACCAGTCACTCTATATACAGGAATCACGTACAGGTACGTTATTTTGCGCTTAAAGGCTGCCCTGCCACAGTAAATGTACATGGGGTGGTCCTTAAATGGTTAATGAAAGCTGCAGATTTATAGAGACTGAAAATGACTTTTGACATTAACATGTTAAATCTTCTATGAGATTTTAGTGATTGGGATCACGTCTATTTTTAATATCAGGTTACGTCTGATTGCTTTCCTGTGTGTGAAGTCTAACACTGCATTGCTCAAGTTTCAGCTCTTACATTGATCCCGGCTTTGTCTGCTTTGTCACAGTGTGCAGGATTCCTGTCTCCCAACTTTGTTACTGGGTGCACTGTTTGACAGAAAGGCTTACGATCTAAATGAAATTCCGACCTTCTGCAACCCAAAACCCCTACAAAGGTGTCTGCGTATGTTTGGGATGACACCGGTCTGCTGCCAGCGTGGTCTTCGCCGTACCCGGGAATCCCTCACACTGTGAGATCAGAGACAAAGCAGACAAAGCCGGGATCAATACTGAGGATACAATGTAGGAGCTGAAACTAGAGCAATGCAGTGTTAGACTTCATAGAGAAAATCTGAGACACAAACCCACATTTTGTGGCACCACATCCAAAATTATGTAGTATAGGGAAAAAATGAATTTGGAAAGCTGGACTTTGACGGCTGCCACTGCAATCCCATTGAGGAAGAAAGTACTCGACAATGTATAAAAATTACAAAATTTATTGAAACAACATAGAACATTTAAATTCAAAATGTAATGTTTTTATGTTGTTTGAATACACTTTGCAATTTTTATACATTATCGAGTACTTTCTTCCCTATTGGGATTGCAGTGGCAGCCGTCAAAATCCAGCTTTCCAAATTTATTTTTCCCCAGTGTTAAGCCTCGTACACACGATCGGATTGTTGGCTTTACAGAGCGTCAGACTTTTGTCAAAAGGGTGTGTGCCAGGAACGTGTCTTGCATACTAACGACACACAATTGTTGGCCAACAAACACGAACGTATTGACGTACTACATGGAATCTCAGCTCTTGAGCGCCACCCTTTGGGCACCTTCTGCTAATGTCTTGTTTGGTGAGCATTGATTCCGAGCATGAGTGTTTGTACTTTGAACTTTTGTGTGACGGACTTGTGTATTGACGATATGAAAATCTAACAACAGACCGCTGCCTGCCAAAAATCTACTAGCCTGCAATCCAACATTTGTTGGCCAAAAGTTGGACAACAATTGTCTGATGGAGCATACTAATGGTTGGATTTTAGGCCAACAGTCTGTCATCATACAATCCCCTGCCAACAATCTGACCGTGTGTATGGGGTTTTAGACTTCACACACAGGAAAGCAATCAGACGTAACCTGCTATTAAAATAGACGTGATCCCAATCACTAAAATCTCATAGAAGCTTTAACATGTTAATGTCAAAAGTCATTTTCAGTCTTTGTAGATCTGCAGCTTTCAATAAAATAAAGCCTGGTGATCCTGCCATGGAGGTCCTTGCTCAGGGTGTTATGGGGTGGAGAGATCTGTTCCTGTCTCCTAATTCTTCTCCTGCATTGTCACACATTTTAACTTTTTTTGAGATAGGTTCTCTTTTACATATGAGGCAGGATACTCACTTCAAACACCACATTATAAAAAAAATTCTGAGCATAGTTAGAGAGTCATCGATGGCTCCTCTTAAAAGACTATTGACAGTGAAGACCCCTCCGATTATAACGTCTCCATCCTGATAATACTCATAGTCTTCATATACGGCGGCTTCCTCTGTTATGTAGGATAGTGCCGGTCTTGGGTTTTCAGTGTCAGCAGTACAAGGTGTCACATACAGAAGGAGCACACACAATTCTCCAATCTGTGTATGAGATGTCAGTATAATTCTACACAATACAACAGCAAGGAGATGAAGGGAGGTCTCTATAACCCGGTATAACATTATCTGGGAATACACAAGGCTACAAATCATGTCTATGGAATAAAACTGCATTCTCTTATATAGAGTGCTGTGCAGCTGCAATATGGTTACATATAATAATTTTATTTTCTGTTAATATCAGACTTTATCTTTGAATAAGAGAAAGAGAAGAAAATAAATGACAAACATTTGTAGGTGAGTCTTTTTTTTAAATGTTATCAGCAGACATTAAAATTAGTTGTTCCTAAACCAGTGTTATCCAAACTCAATGGGAAACAAATGTTAATAAAAACAGTAAATTTTCAGCTAATGGGCAATGGATGGTCAAACAGTTGACATGGGGGGTATGGGCATTGCCCTGGGGGACATTCAAATGAATGGAACCCCTCCTCACTACTAGTGATGAAATAAAGGCACCCCACGTTCAGTTTGGGGAATGTTACAGAAGTTCAGGTGCCAGTTCTGAACACCTCCGAACTCAATTGAAAACAAATGTTAAAAACAGTAAATGTCCAATTTTTGGTTAATAGGCAATGGAAGGTCAAACAATTGGCATGGGGTGGTCTGGGCATTGCTCTGGGGGACTTTTGAATTAACAGAACCCCTCCTCACTACTAGTAATGAAATGAAGGTACCCCCCCATTCGGTTTGTGGAACGTTTCTTAAGTTCAGGTGCCGGTTCTGAACCCCCCCGAACTCAATGGGAAACAAATGTCAGAAAACAGTAATGGACAATTTTTGGTTAATAGGCAATGGATGATCAAACAAATGATATGGGGGGATATGTTTGTGTCAGGGGGGTGATGTTAGGGGGGGCATTACTGTGGCTGGGGGGCAGAGGAAACTGCTATGGGGGCCAGAAGAAACTGCTTTGGGGGTGGTGATGTAAAGGAGGAATAAAACACTGCAATAGCGGGGCAGAGTACACTACTGTATGTGGGGGGCAGAGTACATTACTGTATGTGAGGGAAGAAGTGAAAGAGGCAAAAGACACTACTTATGGAGGATAGAGAACACTACTATGGGGGGAGGGGGAGAAGACAGCTATAAGGGCCAAAGAATACTGCTTTGGGAGAGCACAGGACACAACTGTGGGGGAGGGAGCAGGGGACACTACTATGGGGGAGCATAGGACACTACACAGGAGTGGGGGGGAGATGTGAAGGAGCACACTGCTATGGGGCAGGGGAGAGGACACTACAGTGGGGGTGTGATGTGAACGGGCAGAGGACACTACACTTGAGTGAGGGGTGATGTGAAGAGGACAGAGGCCAATGGTATAGGAGGCAGAAGACACTACAGTGGAGGAGTAATGTGAACCAGGGCAGAGGACACTGCTATGGGGGGGTCAGGGGACTCTACTGAGGGGTGATGTGAACGGGGGGCAGAGGCCAATGCTATAGGGGGCAGAGGACACTATACTTGAGTGGGGGGTGATGTGAACAGGGCAGTGGCCAATGCTATGGGGGGTAGAGGGCACTGCAGTGGGGGAGTAATGTGAACCAGGGCAGAGGACACTACACTTGAGTGGGGGGTTGATGTGAAGAGGGCAGAGGCCAATGCTATGGGGGGCAGAGGACACTAAAGTGGGGGAGTGATGTGAACCAGGGCAGAGGACACTGCTATAGGGGAACAGAGGACACTACACTTGAGTGGGAGGTGATGTGAAGAGTGCAGAGGCCGATGCAATGGTGGGGGGGCAGAGGACACTACAGTGGGGGAGTGATGTGAACTGGGGCTGAGGACACTGCTATGGGAGGGGCAGAGGAAACTACTGTGGGGGGTGATGTGAATGGGGGAAGAGCACAATGCTATGGGCAGGCAGAAGACACTACAGTGGGGGAGTGATGTGAACCCGGGCAGAGGACACTACACTTGAGTGGGGGTGATGTAAAGGGGCAGAGGACACTAAAGTGGGGGAGTGATGTGAACCAGGGCAAAGGACACTGCTATAGGGGGGGCAGAGAACATTACACTTGAGTGGGTGGGGGATGTGAAGAGGGCATTGACCAATGCTATGGGGGACAGAAGACACTACAGTGGAGAAGTGATGTGAACCGGGGCTGAGGACACTGCTACGGAAGGGGCAGAGGACACTACACTTAGGTGGGGGGTGATGTAAAGGGGCAGAGGACACTAAAGTGGGGGAGTAATGTGAACCAGGGCAGAGGACATTGCTATAGGGGCAGAGGACACTACACTTGAGTGGTAGGTGATGTGAAGAGGGCAGAGACCAATGCAATGGGGGGGCAGAGGACACTACAGTGGGGGAGTGATGTGAACCGGGGCTGAGGACACTGCTACGGGAGGGGCAGAGGACACTTCTGTAGGGGGGGTGATCTGAAGGGAGGCAGAAGATACTACTGTGGGAGGTGATGGGAAGTGAAGGGGGCAGAGGATACTACTGGGGGGAGTAAGGTGAAGCAGGGCAGAGGACAGAGGACACTATTGTGACACACTATGTGTTCTTCATGCCGTCATTTATTGGGGGCTTTTCTTTTGGTGTCTTTAAAAAGGGCACCGCTCCCCCCTGGGGACCTTTGATTTCTTCCATGTTGTCCAGGTAGATCTCAACCTCTAAAAGGTTGCCTACCTGGACAACTCACAGCAACAATTTAAAAAAATTACCCTTTGAGTCTGGTGTGGATTTTAAGGAGGTCACCTCACAAAAAAATGCATAAAGTCTATGTGATGAGTGGGCGCCCCCCCACCTGAAATATACCAGGCCATATGCCCTAAACATGGGGGAAACCTCCTGACAAAGCACCTTGTTCCCACTAGGGATGAGCTTCAAGTTCGAGTCGAACTCATGTTCGACTCGAACATTGGCTGTTCGCAAATTCGCCGAACAGCGAACAATTTGGGGTGTTCGCGGCAAATTCGAATGCTGCGGAACACCCTTTAAAAGTCTATGGGAGAAATCAAAAGTGCTAATTTTAAAGGCTTATATGCAAGTTATTGTCATAAAAAGTGTTTGGGGACCTGGGTCCTGCCCCAGCGGACATGGATCAATGCAAAAAAAAGTTTTAAAAGCGGCCGTTTTTTCAGGAGCAGTGATTTTAATAATGCTTAAAGTCAAACAATAATAGTGTAATATCCCTTTAAATTTCGTAGCTGGGGGGTGTCTATATTATGCCTGTAAAGGGGCGCATGTTTCCCGTGTTTAGAACAGTCTGACAGCAAAATGACATTTCGAAGGAAAAAACCCATTTAAAACTACTTGCGGCTATTGCATTGCCGACAATACACATAGAAGTTCATTGATAAAAAGCGGCATGGGAATTCCCCACAGGGCAACCCCGAACCAAAATTAAAAAAAAAAATGACATGGGAGTCCCCCTAAATTCCATACAAGGCCCTTCAGGTCTGGTATGGATTTTAAGGGGAACCCCGCGCCAAAAAAAAAAAAAAAAACGGTCCCCCCAAAAATCCATACCAGACCCTTATCCGAGCACGCAACATGGCAGGTCGCAGGAAAAGAGGGGGGGGACGAGAGTGCGCCCCCCCTCCTGAACTGTACCAGGCCGCATGCCCTCAACATTGGGAGGTTGCTTTGGGGTAGCCCCCCAAAACACCTTGTCCCCATGTTGATGAGGACAAGGGCCTCATCCCCACAACCCTGGCCGGTGGTTGTGGGGGTCTGCGGGCGGGGGGCTTATCGGAATCTGGAAGCCCCCTTTAACAAGGGGACCCCCAGATCCCGGCCCCCCCCTGTGAAATGGTAAGGGGGTACTTACCATTTCACTAAAAAACTGTCAAAAATGTTAAAATGACAAGAGACAGTTTTTGACGATTCCTTTATTTAAATGCTTCTTCTTTCTTCTATCTTCCTTCATCTTCTGGTTCTTCTGGTTCTTCCTCCGGCGTTCTCGTCCAGCATCTCCTCCATGGCGTCTTCTATCTTCTTCTCCTCGGGCCGCTCCGCACCCATGGCATGGGGGGCACTCCCGCTCTTCTCTTCATCTTCTTCTTCTTCTCTTCTTCCTTCTTCTCTTCTTCATTTTCTTCTCCGGGCCGCTCCGCACCCATGCTGGCATGGAGGGAGGCTCCCACTGTGTGATGGCGTCTCCTCATCTGACGGTTGTTAAATAACGGGGGGTGGGGCCACCCGGTGACCCCGCCCCCCTCTGATGCACGGGACATGACGGGACTTCCCTGTGGCATTCCCCGTGACGTCACAGGGAAGTCCCATCAAGTCACCGTGCGTCAGAGGGGGGCGGGGTCACCGGGTGGCCCCACCCTCCATTATTTAAGAACCGTCAGACGAAGAGACGCCGTCACACAGCGGGAGCCTCCCTCCATGCCAGCATGGGTGCGGAGCGGCCCGGAGAAGAAAATGAAGAAGAGAAGAAGAGAAGAAGGAAGAAGAGAAGAAGATGAAGAGAAGAGCGGGAGCCTCCCCCCATGCCATGGGTGCGGAGCAGCCTGAGGAGAAGAATATAGAAGACACCGCGGAGGAGATGCTGGACGAGAACACCGGAGGAAGAACCAGAAGAGCCAGAAGAAGAAGATGAAGGAAGATATAAGAAAGAAGAAGCATTTAAATAAAGGAATTGTCAAAAACTGTCTCTTGTCATTTTTAACATTTTTGACAGTTTTTTAGTGAAATGGTAGAGGTAAGTACCCCCTTACCATTTCACACAGGGGGGGCCGGAATCTGGGGGTCCCCTTGTTAAAGGGAGCTTCCAGATTCCGATAAGCCCCCCACCTGCAGACCCCCACAACCACCGGCCAGGGTTGTGGGGATGAGGCCCTTGTCCTCATCAACATGGGGACAAGGTGTTTTGGGGGCTACCCCAAAGCACCCTCCCAATGTTGAGGGCATGTGGCCTGGTACGGTTCAGGAGGGGGGGTGCCGCACTCTCGTCCACCCCTCTTTTCCTGCGGCCTGCCAGGTTGCGTGCTCGGATAAGGGTCTGGTATGGATCTTTGGGGGGACCCCACGCTGTTTTTTTTTTTTTTTTGGCGCGGGGTTCCCCTTAAAATCCATACCAGACCTGAAGGGTCTGGTATGGAATTTAGGGGGAACCCCACGTCATTTTTTTAAAATTTTGGCCGGGGTTCCCCTTAATATCCATACCAGGCCTAAAGGGCCTGGTATGGAATTTAGGGGGACTCCCACGTCATTTTTTTTTTAAATTTTGGTTCAGGGTTCCCCTGTGGGGAATTCCCATGCCGTTTTTATCAATGAACTTCTATGTGTATTGTCGGCAATGCAATAGCCGCGAGTAGTTTTAAATGGGTTTTTTCCTTCGAAATGTCATTTTGCTATCAGACTGTTCTAAACACAGGAAACATGCGCCCTTTTACAGGCATACTATAGACACCCCCCAGGTACGAAATTTAAAGGGATATTACACTTTTATTGTTTGACTTTAAGCATTATTAAAATCACTGCTCCTGAAAAAACTGCCGTTTTTAAAACTTTTTTTTGCATTGATCCATGTCCCCTGGGGCAGGACCCAGGTCCCCAAACACTTTTTATGACAATAACTTGCATATAAGCCTTTAAAATTAGCACTTTTGATTATTCATGTTCGTGTCCCATAGACTTTAACGGTGTTCGCGTGTTCGAACGAACTTTTTTCCTGTTCGCATGTTCTGGTGCAAACCGAACAGATGGGTGTTCGGCTCATTCCTAGTCCCCACATTGATGAGTTGAAGCTGTCTCTTCTCCACAACACCGGCATACTGCAGAGTCGCTGATCGAATATAATCTTCTCAAAGTCTTACCATTCTCCAAAAAATACAGCCCTGAGGAAGAGGGAAGCAATTCCCCCAAAAAACACATTGACTTTACTTGTTTTCTTTTATCTTCAATAAACAACTATAAAACTCATCAAGTGAGACTTTTTTTTGGACATCGGGCACTCCTCTTCAATCACCCAAGTGTAAACCGTGCTAATGTAATTCCTCCATTGTCATTATGAGAAAGGTAGCAGCCCTAGACCCCACCTACAATTGGGATACAACCCATTGGAAGCAATTACTTCTCTACCCTTCACACAGTAACTTGCCGCAATTAGCCTTGAGCGGCACCAGTCCAGCACTGTCTTGCACTCAAACTTGATACTTAATATGACAGGGATACCTTGCCTTCTCCACAACCCTGGCACGATGGTTGTAAGGGTCTGAGGATCCTTTATTAGGTTCCCCACCAAAATCATGAAGCCTGGTAGAGCAGGAAAGGGGGAGTATGAGCGTATGCCTCTCCTTCCTGAACCATACCAGGCCACATACCCTCAGCATGACAGGGATACTCTGCCAGGGGGAAACCCTCCTAGCAAAGAACCTTGTCTCCATTTTGTTGAGTACACATTCCTCGTGGGGATATGCAGGATGTGACACTGATCAGAATTTGACACAGTTTTTGACAAGTCCTTAATTTAAAAAAAAAAAAAAAATATATATATCTCATGACATATATCAATTGAAAATCACATTGCCCAGCGATGCAGATCCTCATTATAAAATTCACTGACTCATCTGATCCTATCACTCACTCATTGTGAATAAAAACTCCTGGGCTCTGCTACAGATTGTAAACCAAGGGGCGGGTTCCCCGAGGTGATGTCATTGACTAAATATGGGCATGACCCCACAGCTTTGTTTGCACGCGGCACGCTCTGTGATCAGCTGAGTCCACGAGACTGGACAGATCATAGATCGGAGTAGGGGGCCAATCCTGACTCCTTACCACATGATCAGCTGTCGTAACTGGCTGTTAGCGTGAGGAGAAAAAAAAGCCAAAGAAAAAATTCCAATAATTTAATAGTTAGTTATTATTAGTTAGTTAGTTATTATTTAGAATTTTTGGATTTTCACATTTTCATTCTTTCGAATTTTCTGATTTTCATTCTTATTTGCGGATTTTAGAATTTTTGGATTTTCAAATTTAAAAAATTTCGAATTTCCGAATTTTCAGATTTTCTGATTTTCTAATTTTCTAATTTCCGAATTTTCAGATTTTGAAATTCAAATTTTCATCGAAGCTATGAATATATTTAAAATAACGAATTTCGATCATAACAAATGACTCGAAAAACGAAAAAGAAAAATGAATGAAATAAAAACGAACACATTTGTCGTCAATCAATCACGAAGCCCACCGATCCCGAAAAAAAAAGCAAAAAAAACCCCGCTGTTGCCTCTTGGGAGGCCTCTGGCCGTCTTCCTCCTCTCCGCTTTGACAGTACTTATATAGGCAAAGGGCATGACCACCCAGCTACATCACTCGGTGGCACCCCCCATATGCCTTCATGAGGGGGCTGTGCCACCTGGTGACATAACTGGGTGGCCCCGCTCCTTGCCTACATAAGAACTGGCAATGCGGGGAGACTGCCGGATTGCCTCCCTGGAGGCAAAAGCGCTTTTATTTTTTTCTATTTTTTGGGTCGGCGGGTGTCGTGACTGACAATGGTTGTACATCAAGGGACAGTATTTTTTTACTTTTCAATAAAGGACTTATTAAACCCCCCCATGTCGAGGGCATGTGGCCTGGTATGGTTCAGGAGGGTGGTCACTCACTCGTCAGAATGCGGCAATAAATTGCAGCGATGAGCAAGTTTAAATGACTTTTTGTTCCTTAACAAATGTCAGTATTGCTGCAGCAGGTTCTACACATTGTACAGATGTGCCACTTTAAAGGAACAATATTTAACCACTAAGCCACCGCCCACTGTCATATGACGGCGGGACGATGCTTCTGTTGTTCTGGGAGGACGTCATATGACGTCCTCGCCCTCCCGAGCCGGGTCGCTCGGGACCCGGTGCGCGTGCCCGGCGGCCGCGATGTCCGCCGGGCACCCGCGATTGCCGGATAACAGAGCAGGAGCGTGGATCTGTGCATGTAAACACAGATCCACGTCCTGTCAGAGAGGAGAGGAGACCGATGGCGTGTCCCTTGTACATAGGGACAGCGATCGGTCACCTCCCCCAGTCAGTCCCCTCCCCCCACAGTTAGAATCACCTCCTTAGGTCATACATTAACCCCTCGAGTGCCCCCTAGTGTTAACCCCTTCCCTGCCAGTCACATTTACACAGTAATCAATGCAATTTTATAGCATTGATCGCTGTATAAATGTGAGTGGTCCCAAAAATGTGTCAAAAGTGTCCGATGTGTCCGCCGCAATATCGCAGTCACATTAAAAATTGCAGATCGCCGCCATTACTAGTAAAAAATAAATAAATAATAAAAATGCTATAAATCTATCCCCTATTTTGTAGACGCTATACCTTTTGCGCAAACCAATCAATATATACGCTTATCACAATTTTTTTTACCAAAAATATGTAGAAGAATACATATCGGCCTAAACTGAGGAAAAAATTTGTTAAAAAAAAAAAAAAAAATTGGATATTTATTATAGCAAAAAGTAAAAAATATTGTGTTTTTTCAAAATTGTCCCTCTTCTTTTGTTTATAGCGCAATAAATAAAAACTGGAGAGGTGATCAAATACCACCAAAAGAAAGCTCTATTTGTGGGGAAAAAATGATAAAAATTTAATTAGGGTGCAGTGTAACATGACCGCGCAATTGTCATTCAAAGTGCGACAGCGCTGAAAACTGAAAAATGGCTTGGGCAGGAAGGGGGTGTAAGTGCCCTGTATTGAGGTGGTTAAAGGAGTTTTTCATTTTTATTGTTTTACTTTAACCGCTTGCCGACCACCGCTTGTACATATACATCGGCAGAATGGCACGGCTGCACAAATGGGCGTACCTGTACGTCCCTTTGAATTTGCCGCCGTGTGGTTGGGTGCACGCTGCTGGCACTCGACGTCCACAGGGATACCCACGATCATCTCACGGAGCTGAAGAACAGGGAAATGCTGATGTAAACAAGCATTTCCCCATTCTGCCTAGTGACACTGTCACTGATCACAGCTCCCTGTAATCAGGAGCGGTGATCAGTGATGTGTCACACACAGCCCCTCCCCCCAATGGTTAGAATCACTCCCTAGGACACACTTAACCTCTACACTGCCAGTGTCATTTACACAGA
Source organism: Aquarana catesbeiana (assembly GCF_042186555.1). Classification (NCBI taxonomy): domain Eukaryota; kingdom Metazoa; phylum Chordata; class Amphibia; order Anura; family Ranidae; genus Aquarana; species Aquarana catesbeiana. The sequence goes on along the minus strand of NC_133334.1, from coordinate 9,730,537 downwards.
AATCAATGCATTTGTATAGCACTGATTGCTGTATAAATGACAATGGTCCCAAAAATGTGTCAAAAATGTTGACAGAATGGCACGGAGAGGACGAACGGGGAGATGCTAATGTAAACAAGCATCTCCCTGTTCTGCCTGGTGACAGTGTCACTGATCTCTGCTCCCTGTGATCGGGAGCAGAGATCAGTGATGTGTCACACGTAGCCATGCCCCCCCACAGTTAGTAACACTCCCCAGGACATACTTAACCCCTCCCTAGGCCCCTAGTGGTTAACCCCTTCACTGCCAGTGTCATTTACACAGGAATCAGTGCATTTGTATAGCACTGATTGCTGTATAAATGACAATGGTCCCAAAAATGTGTCAAAAATGTCCGATGTGCCTGCCATAATGTTGCAGTCCCGATAAAAATCACAGATCCCTGCCATTACTAGTAAAAAAATAAATAAAAATGTCATAAAAATAGCCCCTATTTTGTAGATGCTATAACTTTTGCGCAAACCAATCAATAAACGCTTATTGCGATTTTTTTACCAAAAATATGTAGAAGAATTCGTATCGGCCTAAACTGAGGGAAAAAATGTTTTTTATATACTTTTTTGGGGATATTTATTATAACAAAAAGCAAAAAATATTGCTTTTTTTTCAAAATTGTCGCTCTTTGTTTGTTTATAGCGCAAAAAATAAAAACCGCAGAGGTGATAAAATACCACCAAAAGAAAGCTCTATTTGTGGGGAAAAAAGGACGTCAGTTTTGTTTGAGAGCCACATAGCACCACCGCGCAATTGTCAGTTAAAGCGACGCAGTGCCAAATCGCAAAAAGTACTCTGGTCTTTGGCCAGCCAAATGGTCCGGGGCTTAAGTGGTTAAGCATCAAAAAATCACTGCACCTTTAAAAACGAAAGATTGTTTTAAAAAAATATATTTTGCATTGATACATGTCCCCCGGGGCAGTACCTGGGTCCCCATACACTTTATTATGCCAATAACTTGCCTATAAGCCTTTAAAATGAGGACTTTAGATTTTTCATACTCGTGTCCCATAGACTTTAATAGGGTTCGCATGTTCGCTAGAACTTTTGCCTGTTCTCAGTGTTCTGGTGCGAACCGAATCGGGAGGGAGTGTTCAGCCCATTCCTATTAGGCATGACCAAAAATTGTAATAATTAACATGTCCCCTTTTTTATATATTTTTTCACAGGACCCTTATGGTCTTAAGAAATAATAATAATATCCCTCATATTAAATGGTTCCCCATCCCCAGTAAGTATCTCCACATGCAGTGTTTTCTATATATATTTTCTCCACATACTCCATTCCCCATTTTATTTGTGTAATTGTTTAATTGTCTTTATTTTACTGGTTCCAATCATGTTTTATTCATTTTATTATTAATTTTAACCTCTGTATATACTGTGATCCACCCATGATATTTTCCTACATACCATATGGCACTCATATTTGTATCCTGCCTGCTCGCTTGCCAGCGGTGTGTCTAGTGCAGAGAAGGACGGCGGCTGCCCTCCCCCATTGGCCCACATGCCTGCCCAGCTCTATTTAGCCACATCAAAGATGTCCGATGGCACTGACTGATGAAGGAGCACACATGCTCTGAACGCATGCATGGACTCAGCCTCCCTCACACAGAGAATTCCTGCTGACGGCTTCCTCCTGCATCTCCTCCATCCAGCCTGGGACACCGGAAACCACCAGCGCCGCCGGGTACGATGACACCGCGCCCTCCAGCTGCCACCCCATATCTCTGCTATTACTTGGCTGACAGTAATGCCCTGTTAACACGACTGGACATTGATCGGACATTCCGACAACAAAATCCATGGATTTTTTCCGACGGGTGTTGGCTCAAACTTGTCTTCCATACACACGGTCGCACAAAATTGTTGGAAAATCCAATTGGTCTGAACGCGGTGACGTAAAACATGTATGTCGGGACTGTAAATGGGGCAGTAGCCAATAACTTTAGTCTCTTAATTTATTCTGAGCATGCGTGGCACTTTGTGTGTCGGATTTGTGTACACATGATCGGAATTTAACCAATCGGATTTTGTTGTCGGAAAATTTTATAGCCTGCTCTCAGACTTTGTGTGCCAGAAATTCCAACAGAAAAAGTCTGATGGAGCCCACACACGATCGTAATTTCCGACAACACAATCCGATCGCACTTTTTCTGTCGGAAAATCCGACCATGTGTACAGGGCATTACAGTGTGCCTAGAATCACCATTGTCTAATAAGTGCATTACCTTTAAATAAACTTGTTTTTTTTATATTGCTACACTTGGAATGGTGCTGCTCCATTCTCCTTGTGTCTCAGTACCTACAGAGTTTCTTCTGCCCTTCAGTGGGCTGCCTTTCCATTGTGTGCACAAGTGTGTCAGTGGCTGGTGCTCCATCGGTAGGGATGCCTGCAGACGCACCAGACCCCCCTCGTCGCTCCTGCCCCCACCGCGCACCATACCCATACCCCCCCGGTCACCAGCCCATTCACCCTGTGCTGACAGGTGGAGGCTTCCCCCCTCAGTCTCCTCCATGTCCTGGCTCTGATGGTCTGGTGCGACTCCTCAGCCGTACATCTCCTCCCTCCTCCTCCCCTTCCTCCTCATAGGCCTTCTCCTTTTGGCTAATTGGGAAACGGGTCTCATGACCCACTTCCTGATTGGCCGGAAGGAGAATCAGTGTGATAATAGCGAATATTCATTCGCTATTGGCACACAACTGTGTGGGCTTGGAGTGCCCCAAGCCCACCCTTTTTTGAAGCCCATTAGAGCCTTTGGCTCTAATAACATGCTTCAAACCCCCCCTGGAATCCATGCGTCCGGCGCCCTGCATGAAGATAAGGAGGCCAGATGTATGTATGGGCCAATGCGCCCCCAGGACATATGGACTTTTAGAATATATGAACTTTCCCTCCTCCCCCCACCCTGTATCTGGATTGATCTGTCCGATTGTGGGCGTAGCAATGTGCTGACATCACCATCTCTCTTTTCATGTCCCAACGATCGGGTTTGTTTAGATGTGTGCTGACCGACACACTAATCCTAAGGCTTTTAGATGTCAGCTCATTGTGTATTGCGGTGAGTGAGATCCCTAATAAACCTAAAGGATAATTGAAACTATGTGGAGCCATTTTGGTTTCTTTTTCAGTGACAACCCTCTATCCATTTCCATTTGATACCATCCAGAGTGTGGAGTGATCCTAAAGTGTGGAGAAAGGCCCTGGCTGGGTTTAAGCCGCAGGCGTTCATTGACCCCTGTGACAAGGGGTCCACTAGAGCTGTTAAGCCTTTCCATAGTTGGTGGTGGATTCACTGGGCTATTTGGTGATGGACACGGATATGAAACTATTCACTTTGTCACGTTAATCTGGACTATTTTTCACATTTATCATTTGTTTGGTACACATATGGACTTTAATTTAATTTGATTTGTATAGCGCAATTTGTTACCTATTTCTATTGTGATATTCATGCCATACCCCCCCAATAGAGGTGTCCTCTCATCAACCATAGCGCTCCAAATACCATTGTTTTTCGGATTGATCTATCTACTACTTCTTTACTCTTCTTTGTGTTTCTTGCTGTAAGGCTGGGTTCACACTGCCGCATGGAGCGACTCACAGCAGGGGTCCGATGCATCCCTGTTCACCGCTTCAGATCCGATCTTTGGCTGAATTTGGACCTGAAACGGACCAGAAAACACATGGGACTCCTGTGCAATTCACACCGGAGCTGCTCCCTAGAGATCTCATCACAATCTCTTGACATGTGAATTGGATGCAGGGAAGCCAGCAACCATTTCCCAATAGAGTGAACACAGCCTAAAAAGTTATTTGCATCTGTTGTCAAGCAAATGCTTCCTTGAATTTAAGTTGGGCTGACAAAGAATTTTGTAACATTTTGGAAAAAAGATAGAAACAAGCAGTCCAGCATTTGAGGTCAGGATGGCAAAAATCTCCACAGCCACCATATATTTCCTTTTGGTGCTCAGATAGGCCGGGATCATGGCAATCCAGACACTGCAGAACACCAGCATGCTGAAGGCAATATATTTGGCTTCATTAAAACTGTCCGGTAATGTCCTGGCTAAAAACGCTGTAATAAAACTGAAAGCAGCCAGGATCCCCATATAACCCAGGACAGAGTAGAACCCGATAACTGACCCTTCATTACACTGAATGATGATATTTGTTTCCCGGTTTTTAATGGTTCTACTGCTAACCCTGGGCCTTTCCAGGGAAGGCATCTTGTTTCACCCGCATGATTCTGCTGATGCATTGCATAGAATATGGGAATAATGTTTTGATGCAAATATTTTCTAAAATGTTTTCTCTAGAATTATTTTTCCTCCATGTTGCATATTTCCCAACTTTGTATGCAAATTCCTCAATACAAATACTGAACAAGAAAATCAGTGAAGATATCTGTTTTACAGCTTTTAACTGTGAACAAGTTTATTAACTTAAAAAGTTAAAACAAACACTACAAATGGTATGCATGCCTGTGGTACAACATTGCAAAAGGAAAATATTCTACTTGGCGCATCATTCATTGTGTTCAAGCCTTAAAGTCAACCTTCCATGAAAAAAAAGGTCAACTTTACTGACAGACCCAAAACACTTATTTGCTAGAAAAATGCAATTTGTTTTTGACAAGTGGTCAGTGGCAGCCCATCCATTAGGGGCACACGGGCGCCACCCCCCCTTTCCATGTGCCCCTAATCTACATGCAGGGTGCCGGACGCATGGATTACAATGAAGCACGTGATTAGAGCCAGAGCCTCTAAAAGGCTCCAACAAAAGGGTGGGCTTGCGGCGCAGAGCACTGAGCCTGAGCCCACCCAGTTGTGTGATGATAGCGAATCATCATTCGCCATTGTCACACTGATCCTCCTCCTGGCCAATCAGGAAGCGGGCCCTGAGAGCTGTCCCTTGATTGGCTGAAAGGACAGGCGATCCTATTGGATGCCTAAGTGGAGGAGGGAGGAGATGTATGGCGGAAGACTCCATGATGCAGATGAGGAGGGGACGCAATAGAAGCCTCCACCTACCACCCGCTGCCCATCGCCCATAGGAGCGTGGCCCGCCCGCAACCTAGATGGGGTAAGTGTGGGGCTGGATGACTGCAAGACCCACACCAGGGAGTGCAGAAAATCCACCGACAGTGGGGGGTGGTTGTCTTCCCCCCCCAAAAAACAACAACTGCCAATGCAAGTGGTTTTAGCCAAAATGTGATTAGGGGGGTGGTAGACCATCGGTAAAGCAGACATTCGATTCTCCTGGAAGCCCCACATTAAGTTTAATATGTAGGTACAACTCTTAAATATCACTATAAGGCTGGGTTCACACTGCCGCATGGAGCGGCTCACAGCAGGGGTTCGATGCATCCCTGTTCACCGCTTCAGATCCGATCTTTGGCTGAATTTGGACCTGAAACGGACCAGAAAACACATGGGACTCCTAAATTATGCAGGTTTTGGTTCCGAAATGGGGAACACCCTCAGAGTAGGCACCACATCCCAAGCAGAGTTTAAATAGGTAAGAAAGAGGGACGGGATTTTTACGGTGCAGATTACTCAAATAAAGAAAAGAAAGCTATATATTTGATCTCTTTTTCTTAAAAAGAACAATTTTATTGTTTTACATTAAAAACAGACACATATGCCAGTTAATTATACCAATACAATTAAAACAACGTGGTCAAAAAATGGGGAATAACATGTAGGATATACACTGCAAATTCATAGATGGTAGTTATTGCATACTAGCCCGACATGTTTCGCATTAGTCGCTTTATCAAGGGGTATGCAATTAAGTAGCAAGTCATCCAATACTTTTAATGATTCTACAAAGAGAAAAGGGATGGGGAGAAAAAGGCTATTACATATAAGAAAACATTTTGCAATAATGATATACCGTAAAAAAAAAAAAAAAAAAAAAAAAAAAAAAAAAAAAAAGAAAAAACATAATAAAATATGTGCTGTCACTCCGAAGCATCCATAAAGGCTTACCCCCAAAAAAAAGATTGACCCTAGATGAACTCGTCAAAACCAGCGTGTACAGACGCAGCCAAGCGAGACAGCAAGAGGGCTTGAATTGCAACCACAGGGAGCAGTAAGGAGAAGCTGTTATACAGATAGAAAGTATTCAATATTGAAGAGAGAATATCATTGTGCAAAGGGTTAATTGAAATTGTAGGAGGCATAAAATTTAAATGAATATCACTTACGCCAAAAAATACTTGCAGCTGCAACCAGAGAAGTGCAGTTGAACAGCAGAAATGGTAATTGCCAAAATAGATGGGTAAAATGTACGTTAGAACTAGAAAATAAAAAATAAAAAAATAAATAATAAAATTAAAGTGAAAATGGGAGGTATTGCCAATTTGCACAAAAGATGGAGGTAGATAGTCAAGGTTAAGGACATACTCCATAGAAAGGTGTTAAAGATGATGTTTTCAATCAACATCGTAATATGAATATGCTCAGAGTATAAGAGTTTATACGGGGGATATGTAGGTAAAATTAAGACTCAACCAGAGTTCAACAAATATACATAAAACGAAAACATAAGAGCATAACTATGGAGTATGGAGCAAGGTATGGTGAACACCACCAGTCACATTACCTGGCTTAGATCTTAGCTTGCATCCTCCGGCGCTGGCAGACATGGCTGTCAGATCAGCCGGTTTAAATACTGCTCCCCATCGGGACGGCGTGTGACGTCGCCGGCTCGATGCGGACGTGATGGCGCCACTGCGCATGCCCTAAGGACCGAACCTAGCCAGACTTCAATCCCCACAAATCACCGCGCCGGTAGAAGCAGCCGACATGCGCACTGCTGCGCAAGGGAGCTCCTCCCGCACAGCGATCGCGTAGGAGCGAGGGAGGCGGGTAGGGGTAGCGATGGTAACCAGCAAGGAAGCTGGTTTGGAGGGGATGCACGGCGCGGAATGGGCACATCAAAAAGATGTGCCCCGGGCGTCCGTGTGGATGCGGCAAGCCCCCCTACAGCTGTCATAGCGAGACTGGACTGGAACGGCCTAACTGGGAGGGGTCAAAGGAGTAACCGGTCGGGTCGGAAGGACCACACAACAACCGATCCCGATCGGTGCTACTGAGGGACAACACATAGTATATCAATCAAGTCATAAATACAATAAAAGACATAATTAGATGGGACATCATTAGACAACAGTTACAGATTTCACAAAGTTATACAGAATAGAATGTGAAAATTAACTAACATAAATATATGCAAACAGCAAGTCATTTAATGAAAAAGACATGAAGGGAGGGAGGGTGAAGGTAAGGGAAGGGGAATGGGGAAAGTGGGTGAAAAAGTGGACGAGGATGGTGTGAGATGTGGGTTGACATCAGGGAACATTGCATGAGCAGCTAAATCAGAGGAAGGGTCTGTAGCTAAGGCATTCATTAAAGCCTGGGAAGTGAGTGGCTTGGAGACTGTAAATCCAGCGGGCTTCAAGCTGGAGAAGTGTCCGATCAACACTTCCCCCTCTTTCGTCTAGTGGTATATGCTCCAGAACATAGAACTTTATAGTTCTGGGATTGAAATTATGATACAATCCTACATGCCTGGCAATGGCTGTGTCCATCTGTTTTTTCAAAATTGGCTTTATGTGGTCTCTAATTCGTTTGTAAAATGGTCGTTTTGTTTTGCCCACATAAAATCCACCACAGATGCACTGAGCTAGATAGATTATGCCTGGAGTCTGACATGTAGCCCTAAATTTTATTGAATACCACTGACCATTGGGAAGTAAAAATTGTGATGTACTTTCCACATAGGGACAAATATCACATCTACCACAAGGGGAGATACCTGTGTAGGAGGAGTTGTTGTTATTTAGGGTATCTTGAAAATGGCTGTGAACCAGACGGTCCTTCAATGACGGGGCACGTCTGTAGGTTATTTCAGGGAAGGAGTTGATATGTTTGCTGACTGCTGGGTCGGCAGACAAAAGAGGCCAAAATCTTGCTATAATATTTTTGATTTCTCTATGTTGGCTAGAGTATCGGGTGATCAATCTAACCGTGTCGGATTTTTTTGGGGGCTTCTTTGAAAATAATAAGGGGTCTCTATTCTGTATTTTTGCCTTGTTATATGCCCTTTTGAGACACGCATGGCTGTATCCTCGGGACAATAGCCTTTTGTATAGGTCTTTTGCTGCTAAGTGAAAATCAGTGTCCCTACTACAGTTGCGTCTTAAGCGCAAATACTGACTGTAGGGAATGCTCCTCAACAACGGGCCAGGGTGTGCACTGGCTGCGTGAAGGATGGTGTTCCCTGCCGAGGGTTTTCTGAAAAGTGATGAGTTTAGTTTACCATTGGTATCAATTGAAATGGTGAGATCGAGGAAGTTAATTGCAGTTGTACTATGTTCCATAGTAAAACGTAAATTAAAATTGTTAACAGAGATCAATTCAAAGAATTCAAATAATTCTCTTTCTGACCCCGACCAAAATAACAGAACGTCGTCTATGTATCGATACCAGGAGACGACCTTTTCCAATAAGTGGGTCAGGTCGTCCCTGGAAAACAAATCTTTTTCCCACCCCCCCAGGTACAGGTTGGCATACGATGGGGCACATTTAGTCCCCATCGCAACCCCCTGCACCTGGAGGTAGTGGGAAGAATTGAACATGAAGACATTGTGTCTTAGTATGTAGTTGAGAAGTTCTAGGACAAAGTCATTATATTTTTCAAACGAGGGACCTCTCTCTTGTAGATGGTTACTTACGATTTCGATACCCTTGCTATGGGGGATCGTATTGTAAAGACTTTCGATATCCAGTGCAACTAGATAGGTGCCTGGTGGGAGAGACATATCTTCGATAGTTTTTAATAGGTCTATAGTGTCTTTAATATATGAGAAGAGGGAGGTAACGTGAGGATGTAGATAGTTGTCAACTAGACAGCTAGCATTTTCCGTAAGACACAGGCAGCCCGATATTATGGGGCGTCCTGGAGGGTCAACGATGGATTTATGTACCTTTGGTAGGGCGTAAAACGTGGGGATTCGTGGGTCCCTCACATTGAGGTAATCCCACGTATTCTTATCAATGATGCCTTTATGGTATGCCCTAAAAATGATATTGTAGTATTCAGTGTTGAAATTTTGTATTAAAGTTTTGGAAATGGGACGGTACCAATCCTGATTGGATAAAATTTTTTTGCACATATTGATGTATTGAGGTATTTCCATAATAACCAAATTCCCGCCTTTGTCGGCAGGCTTAATTATTATTTTTTGATTGGATTCAAGAGATCTAATAGCAGCTTTTTGGTTTGCGTTTAAATTAGATGATACAAAGGGGCGAAGGTTGGACTCTTCGATTGCTCTTGAGGTCTGTGTAACAAAGGCCCAGATGTTGGGGTTCGTATTTAAGAGGGGAAAATTTTTTGACTTTGGTTTATAGGACTGTGGGGGGGGAAAGACACACCGGCGACCGACAGCTCCGGCAAATGCAAACACCCGGAGGCGTCGTCGTCCGTGTGTCCCTCCTCCCAAAGTGCCATCAAGTCCTCGTAGGCTCTCTGTTCTTCTATATTAATCCGGAGATTAGGTGTTTTATCATTGGGACATATATCTGATTGAGGTTTGTCAAAAATGACTTTGTATAAGAGTCTGCGAGCAAACAGATGAAGGTCCTTGATGAGATGGAACTTATCAAGCTGGGAGTCAGGGCAGAAGGTGAGACCCAGCTTGAGGACTTGTTCTTCATACTCATTTAGGGCATACGAGGAAAGATTAATGATAGATAGTTCAGATGGGTTAGATGTGAGATCGGAATTACAGGAAATTAAGTTAGATTCTGGGTTTGTGCTATTTCTTGGTCTTTCCCTAAAAAAATGGGAGCTAGCTTCATGTCCGCTGTTACAGGTGTGCCTAAAGGAGAAATCACAGTGTTAGTGTTGCTTACCTTAGTAACCGTATTAAGGTTAAGAGGAGGGGCAGTGACCGCCGTGGAGGGTGCTGTGGATACAATAGTGTGGGTGGCCGACAACTGTGGACCACGTGACGTTTGTGACGAAGAATGGGGTATACTCGAAATGCGAGGTGGTGCCACTTTGGGGTGATTGGACTGTGACCGATAAGGTGCAGGAGTGCCGGTTCGGTTTTTAAGGGACTCCAAGGAGGCCGTATCAGAGTTACTTTTACGTCGCTTTGGCAGTCTGTCTCCGGACAGATCTCGATAGACCGTTGACTGGCTAGATGATAGGGAAGAAGAAGGTGAAAGGTTAGTCATATCATTGCCATTTCTAGTGTTACGTTGGCTAGTGGATCTGTAGGATCTGGTATTGATATTTTGTGCCCATTTATAGGCTGACCCATTTGAATGGGCACTGGTATCACGTGCAAACTTGTTTTCCTTTGTTCGGATGATATCCAAGGTGTATCTTTCTAGATGAACCTTTAATTCATTTTCTTTTTTCTTAAATTTTGCATTGTTTGATATAAGTTTGTAGTCATTGTACCATTGTAAAATGGATACATCTAAAGTGATAAGTTCTTGTTCATATTGTTTACACAATAGATTCATCATCCCAAAGGAACAAGTTTGCAGGTTCTCTTCCCACTGGACCTTTAAAGGGTCGTCAATCTTGCGTACATTGGGGAAGATTTGGATTCTCAATCCCCAAGGCACAATTTTGTGATCGATATATTTAATAAAATATTTCTTATGCCAGTGTATTCTTGCTTTGCGTTCCAAAAGACGTTGAAGTCTTAGGAAGATATATTCTAGATCCTTGTCACTCATCTCTCCCGAACTATGGGTTTGTTGGATCTTGTCCATGAGGCCTAACCAGGCCTCGCCACTGAAAGCTGCCATGAGGGAGTGTTGGGGGGGAAAAAGGAAAGAGGCAATGGAGGGGAAGGGGAAGGACAAAACCCGTCCCTCTAACAAAAACAAGATTGGTGAAGATAATAATTAATGAACAAAAAAGGGGAAAAAGATTGTAGATCTGATACTAGGTATCTCACATATTAATCGTTGTTGTGTTACCCATATCGGAAACCTTAGATAAGTGTGTATTAAAACACTGAATCTAAATTATGCAGGTTTTGGTTCCGAAATGGGGAACACCCTCAGAGTAGGCACCACATCCCAAGCAGAGTTTAAATAGGTAAGAAAGAGGGACGGGATTTTTACGGTGCAGATTACTCAAATAAAGAAAAGAAAGCTATATATTTTATCTCTTTTTCTTAAAAAGAACAATTTTATTGTTTTACATTAAAAACAGACACATATGCCAGTTAATTATACCAATACAATTAAAACAACGTGGTCAAAAAATGGGGAATAACATGTAGGATATACACTGCAAATTCATAGATGGTAGTTATTGCATACTAGCCCGACATGTTTCGCATTAGTCGCTTTATCAAGGGGTATGCAATTAAGTAGCAAGTCATCCAATACTTTTAATGATTCTACAAAGAGAAAAGGGATGGGGAGAAAAAGGCTATTACATATAAGAAAACATTTTGCAATAATGATATACCGTAAAAAAAAAAAAAAAAAAAAAAAAAAAAGAAAAAACATAATAAAATATGTGCTGTCACTCCGAAGCATCCATAAAGGCTTACCCCCAAAAAAAAGATTGACCCTAGATGAACTCGTCAAAACCAGCGTGTACAGACGCAGCCAAGCGAGACAGCAAGAGGGCTTGAATTGCAACCACAGGGAGCAGTAAGGAGAAGCTGTTATACAGATAGAAAGTATTCAATATTGAAGAGAGAATATCATTGTGCAAAGGGTTAATTGAAATTGTAGGAGGCATAAAATTTAAATGAATATCACTTACGCCAAAAAATACTTGCAGCTGCAACCAGAGAAGTGCAGTTGAACAGCAGAAATGGTAATTGCCAAAATAGATGGGTAAAATGTACGTTAGAACTAGAAAATAAAAAATAAAAAAATAAATAATAAAATTAAAGTGAAAATGGGAGGTATTGCCAATTTGCACAAAAGATGGAGGTAGATAGTCAAGGTTAAGGACATACTCCATAGAAAGGTGTTAAAGATGATGTTTTCAATCAACATCGTAATATGAATATGCTCAGAGTATAAGAGTTTATACGGGGGATATGTAGGTAAAATTAAGACTCAACCAGAGTTCAACAAATATACATAAAACGAAAACATAAGAGCATAACTATGGAGTATGGAGCAAGGTATGGTGAACACCACCAGTCACATTACCTGGCTTAGATCTTAGCTTGCATCTTCCGGCGCTGGCAGACATGGCTGTCAGATCAGCCGGTTTAAAAACTGCTCCCCATCGGGACGGCGTGTGACGTCGCCGGCTCGATGCGGACGTGATGGCGCCACTGCGCATGCCCGAAGGACCGAACCTAGCCAGACTTCAATCCCCACAAATCACCGCGCCGGTAGAAGCAGCCGACATGCGCTTCTACCGGCGCGGTGATTTGTGGGGATTGAAGTCTGGCTAGGTTCGGTCCTTCGGGCATGCGCAGTGGCGCCATCACGTCCGCATCGAGCCGGCGACGTCACACGCCGTCCCGATGGGGAGCAGTTTTTAAACCGGCTGATCTGACAGCCATGTCTGCCAGCGCCGGAAGATGCAAGCTAAGATCTAAGCCAGGTAATGTGACTGGTGGTGTTCACCATACCTTGCTCCATACTCCATAGTTATGCTCTTATGTTTTCGTTTTATGTATATTTGTTGAACTCTGGTTGAGTCTTAATTTTACCTACATATCCCCCGTATAAACTCTTATACTCTGAGCATATTCATATTACGATGTTGATTGAAAACATCATCTTTAACACCTTTCTATGGAGTATGTCCTTAACCTTGACTATCTACCTCCATCTTTTGTGCAAATTGGCAATACCTCCCATTTTCACTTTAATTTTATTATTTATTTTTTTATTTTTTATTTTCTAGTTCTAACGTACATTTTACCCATCTATTTTGGCAATTACCATTTCTGCTGTTCAACTGCACTTCTCTGGTTGCAGCTGCAAGTATTTTTTGGCGTAAGTGATATTCATTTAAATTTTATGCCTCCTACAATTTCAATTAACCCTTTGCACAATGATATTCTCTCTTCAATATTGAATACTTTCTATCTGTATAACAGCTTCTCCTTACTGCTCCCTGTGGTTGCAATTCAAGCCCTCTTGCTGTCTCGCTTGGCTGCGTCTGTACACGCTGGTTTTGACGAGTTCATCTAGGGTCAATCTTTTTTTTGGGGGTAAGCCTTTATGGATGCTTCGGAGTGACAGCACATATTTTATTATGTTTTTTCTTTTTTTTTTTTTTTTACGGTATATCATTATTGCAAAATGTTTTCTTATATGTAATAGCCTTTTTCTCCCCATCCCTTTTCTCTTTGTAGAATCATTAAAAGTATTGGATGACTTGCTACTTAATTGCATACCCCTTGATAAAGCGACTAATGCGAAACATGTCGGGCTAGTATGCAATAACTACCATCTATGAATTTGCAGTGTATATCCTACATGTTATTCCCCATTTTTTGACCACGTTGTTTTAATTGTATTGGTATAATTAACTGGCATATGTGTCTGTTTTTAATGTAAAACAATAAAATTGTTCTTTTTAAGAAAAAGAGATAAAATATATAGCTTTCTTTTCTTTATTTGAGTAATCTGCACCGTAAAAATCCCGTCCCTCTTTCTTACCTATTTAAACATGGGACTCCTGTGCAATTCACACCGGAGCTGCTCCCTAGAGATCTCATCACAATCTCTTGACATGTGAATTGGATGCAGGGAAACCAGCAACCATTTTGCAATAGTGTGAATCCAGCCTAAAAAGTTATTTGTATCTGTTGTCAAGCAAATGCTTCCTTGAATTTAAGTTGGGCTGACAAAGAATTTTGTAACATTTTGGAAAAAAGATACAAACTAGAAGTCCAGCATTTGAGGTCAGGATGGCAAAAATCTCCACAGCCACCATATATTTCCCTTTGGTGCTCAGATAGGCTGGGATCATGGCAATCCAGACACTGCAGAACACCAGCATGCTGAAGGTGATGTATTTGGCTTCATTAAAACTGTCCTTAATATCCATAACAGACCTGAAGGGCCTGGTAATGGACTAGGGGGGAACCCATGCCATTTTTTTCAATGAGTTTTATCTATATTGCCAAGACCCAACAATTCATTACAGCCGTGAGCATTTTTAAATGACTTTTTTTCCTTTAGAAATGTCATTTTGCTGCGGTACTGTTCTAAACACGGGAAAAATGTGAGACTTTACAGGCATACTATAGACACCCCCCAGGTATGATATTTAAAGTAATATTTCATTGTTATTGTTTCACTTTAAGCATTATTAAAATCACTGCTCCCACTACGGTTTTTTTAAATTTTTTTGTTTTGATACATATTCCCTGGGGCAGGACCCGGGTCCCCACTTTTTATGGCAATAACTTGCTTATAAGCCATTAAAATTAGCACTTTTTATTTTTCGTGTCCCATAGACTTTAACGGTGCTTCGTATGTTCGTCCGAATGTTTTGCCTGTTCGCAAGTTCTGGTGTGAACTGAACCGGGGGGCTCATCCTTACTCCTCATAGAACGTTAATGCCCCGTACACACGGTCGGATTTTCCGATGGAAAATGTCCAATCGGAGCGTGTTGTCGGAAATTCCGACCGTGTGTGGGCTCCATCATTTTTCATTGGATTTTCCGACACACAAAGTAGGAGAGCAGGAGATAAAATTTTCCGACAACAAAATCCGATCGCGTCAATTCCGACCGTGTGTGGCCTGTTCCGACGCACAAAGTGCCACGCATGCTCAGAAGAAATTCCAAGACGGAACAGCTTGTTCTGGTAAACTTAGCGTTCGCAATGGATACAGCACTTTCGTCACGCTGCAATGTTAAAAATGGTTTAATACAGCGCACTCTCTTCTTCTTTATAATGTGACAAGAATGAAGTAGTTTTGCTGCTCATATTCACACACACTTCTCACAAAGTTTTATTTTTGTTTTTTTATTGGGATTCCCTGAATATATTGTTATTAGTTGTCACATCTGACAGAATTTTTTTTTTTATTTAATTTTTTGGGGATTTTAAGCTTTTTTTTTTTAATGTTTGAATTTTTTCAAAGGCTGATCTTTGTTCAATGTTATTTTTATTTTTACTCCAGAATATTTTTTTGTGTGTTTTGTGTGTCAAGTTACCCCAACACCATTGATATCTTTTATTATTTAATCTCAAGGAGATTGTTTGTTGTTGGTGTCCCTTGTTCATTTCACATTGTATATTTGAAATGTACCTGAATCCTCACAAACTAACTGTCCTTTTTGAAGTAAAACACATAGGAGAGTATAATTGAAAAAAAAAATCCTTTATAAAGGGCTCAGAACCAAACAAAGAGGGAGGCAACACTGGATCAACAGGAGAAATTAGCGAAGCCTGGGACCCCCACGGCAGACATCAATTCTTGAACATCAAAATTGGTGGCCTGAGGAGTCCATATGTAAGGGAGGGCAGTCTGGTCCAGAATTCGCAGAGATCCAGATAGCAGCAGATGACATCTGTGTCCCCAGGCTGTGGTACCACAAGAGGCTGCATTTTTTGGCCGACCAGACTGGATCCAGGGTCCTCACTTTCTGGTCTTCCTTTCACGCTTCCTTCCGGGCTGTGGCTGTGCAGTTGGAGATGTGGCAGGAGGAGGAGTAGGACCTGGAGGAGGACTGGGAGGACCTGGAGGAGAGGGAGGATGAGGAGGAGGACCTGCAGGAGGAGGAGGAGGACCATCGCAAAGGTGTGTCTGAGCTGTCATTTGGCCCCTCATACCTTTGTTAAGAGCCTCCAATATGAGCGCCTCACACAAGACTTGTTGGCCCTCCTCCATCCTCTGCATTTTATATGCAATGATGGCAGCAATGTCCTCCTCCATGGTCTGTCGTGCTCCCAGGACCTCTGTAGCCCTCCAAAAGAGTCCTCCGGTAGCCTCCTCTAGGGCACTCCTCCTACTGCCACTTTCTCTTTTCAGGGGGGGTGGAGGGACCTGCAGATCAGGCAGCCGGCTCGGCCCGGCCACCTCCTGGCTGAGACTTTCCTGTGTATGAAAAAGGGACTTGGTTGTAATGTTTTGCTTCATCAATCACAATCCTAAATTAGTACTCCAAACTAACATCTAGTTAACATCATTGATTGGACAAGCAGAAATATTTAGAGGAATGCTATACCTGGCTCAATCTGGGCTCCTCCACATGTTGCCTGGAAGGCCCAGGTTGGGCGTCAGAAGCCTCAGCCGGGGGGGAAGGAAGCGTGGAAGGAAGACTGGAGAGGGATGGCCTGGGTTCAGTCTGGCCTGCCAGAAAATGCAGCCTGTCGTAGTACAACATCCTGGGGACATAGATGTCATCTGCTGCTCCGGATCTCTGTGAATCCAGGACTTTCTTGCGCTCCCTTAGATATGTGCTCCTCAGGCCACCAATTAAGATCTTCAAATAGGTGATGTCTGCCGTGGGGATCACCTGCTTCACAATTTCACACAATTGCACCAGTGCTGCCTTCCTCTTTGCTTGGTTCTTGTAATGGGGGTGTTTAATATCCCACACACAGGGCAGCTCCCTTAAGATATCTATGAATACTGACATGAAGTCATTGTCTTTCACTAAGATATCCATGTTCACTGCAAGACACAACACAAGACAAAGCCTAATGTCAGACAAAACTCTCCTAATCTTGTTACAATATAGGCTTCAATGTAGAAGCAGTATAGGCACAAGTTTGTCTCTTACCTTCGTTCTTATGATCGGCGCGTCCAATGCTCCATCCTCCGCTCACAGATCGTACGTAATACGCACGCGTGTTACGCTTTATACACACTGCGCATGCGTGTAACTCTGCCCACCCCTGACGTTTTTTCTAGTCTATTCCCCGCCCCTTTTCGTTCGGCGCAGTGGGGGAAGAGCACATGGTGGAGTCACAGCAGGTGCGTGCTAATTGCAGGAACGAGGAGGAGGAGGAGGAAAGCCCGGATCCGGACACGTCCCGATCCAGAAGGAGACGTTTTAAGGCCACAAATATGTCCTTTGGGGAGATGTTGGAGATGGTCGACATCATGAAGAAGTCCGACTATGACGGAAAGTATGGGCCTTACCCCAACCCCAATATCAGAAAGGCCAAGATCATGGCGAAAGTGATCAAAAGCCTGCAGAAGAATTTCGGGGTACGACGATCGAAAGATCAGCTCAGGAAGCGGTGGTCGGACCTGAAATTGAGAGAGCCAGAGCAGTACCGAAAGATCCGGAGAGTGCTGCAAAAAAGTAAGTAGTTGTGCTGTGTTCCTATTCTTTCTGTCTTTATTGCGTTCGTGCTGCTCCATATGCTTTTCTTAATTGTACAGTTTAAAAGGGCAACGTTAATGTTCATGGGCCCATTATTCGTTCGTATCAAACATTTTTCTTTCGGCCTCTAAAACACCATTGTTTAGGCCATATGCATTTTCCCACATTTTTTTTGGGCCTACTTGGATGCCAAATAGTTGTTTGTGTAGATGGGTTTGTTACTAGAATGAAATGCCAACTAGATTGTGTGTAAGGAGAGGACACTGAGCAGCTGTTTTCACATCAGGACACTGGAGCACTAGTGTGGGACACAAGAACACCATTTTTATTAGGGGGCCACACAGGTGCTCCAGTGTATACTATAGGGGGGTCTCCATCTGTGAAGCTTGTACTAAACAGGTAAAGTATTGCAGCTTGACAAAGGCCAATAAAAAAAATACATCTTGGAACTCGACTAAAATAGACAATTGTACCCCACTTCCAAGCAATGTTTCCTATTTCTAGTTCTGCCATCAAATATCTGTGTGCTAATTATACCATTTTTGTTTTAAATAGGGGAGAAAAGACTCGGGGGACACCCCTCATCCGAGGAGACCACAGACCCTCCACCTCTGGAAGAAGGGGAACTAACACAACCCAAGAAGAGCAGGAGGAAGAAGAAGATGTGGTGGAGATTGGCACCACAACAGGTGAGTGTCTGCGACCACAGGCTCAGGTAAAAGAGATGGATGCTGGCAGATTTTTGAGACCTGTTTTTGTTTTCTTTCTCTCTTTTTAGGTGATCGTGATGTGAGGGATCCAGAACGTTTCACATCAGAAAGTGCCCAGATCCTGATCGGGGAGATCATGGGGTGTAATGTCGAACTGCAAAACATACAGCAAAAAATCAATGATGTTATTAAAAAAATAATAACATCATTGATGTTTTGGGGCGAATTTAAAACCCCACAAAATCACTTTTTGGATTGTGGTCCAATCTTTTAAATATTTTTGCAATGTTTTGAAAAGCCAAATTTGGAGGATGCACACAGTGTGCCAACATGTGCTATCTGCCATCACGGGAGATCAATGGACGCGTTTTGGGGGTGCAACCCCTTCCTCAATTATAAAGTAGCGTTGAGGAAGGGCTTGCTCCCCCAAAACACGTCCCCTGATCCCCCCTGATGGCAGATAGCACATGTTGACATTCGTAAATTGGTGTGCATCTTCCAAATTTGGCTTTTCCAGGGGTGATTTCCCCCCATCTGAACGCTATATCAAACCCAGTTCCTAAATACTGATGTCTGATATAGCCTTCAGGTTTTACCTAATGTGAACTTTGTAAGTTCAAGTTTTTTGGCTTTCTTGTTGGTTTTACACAGGCCTGTTTTATCTGAAATGGACATTTCGATTTTTGATAATGCTACTGCAAAAACTGTTATACAACAAACATGTTGGTTTTTTTAAAACCCTTTGGTAAATGCACATGTGATTGTGCAGGTATAAAAAAGTTGCTTACTCAAGAATGTGTGGATTATTGTCTCAACACTACAATACAACACTTTTGGGGTGATGTAATTGCTGTTTTCAGCAAAAAATGGGTGTTATTTCCTAAGGGCAAATCCTCTTTGCACTACAAGTGCAGTTTCAGTGCAGTTGCAAGTGCACTTGTAGTGAAATGTGTTTTTGCATTTAGGAAATAACAGCCAACAGTGCTTTGTATAAGGTTACACAATTACGACATTTTCTGGACTCAACACATTTCTGTCAGGGTCAGCTAAAACAAACACAAGTAGTAAATGTCCACCAAGAATTTCTTTTTTTTTTTAATTATAAAAAGGCTTCACAGATTTTCTGGCATATTGATAGCCCCCCTACCCGCAAAGAACTCCAAGTAGCGTAACCGGACATCAAGGGCACTCAGGGAGGGCAAGCCAGGACGGCCACTTTCAAGCGCCGTCAGTGCGGTTTGATGTAGGATTCCGGCCTCAGGCCCAACTGAGCCAGCATAGTTGGCCGAATGTTTCCTTAAAAAGTTATGGAGAACACAGCACGCCAGTATAATATGGTTCAGTTTATACTCTGCCATATGGATGGGTGTCAGAAATAGTCAGAACCGGCTGGCCTGGATTCCAAATGTGTTCTCCACCACTCTTCGGGCTTTGGCCAGCCGGTAATTAAAAACCCTCTGTTCCGGGGTGAGGGTCCTCATTGGGAATGGCCGCATCAGGTGGTCCCCCAGCGCAAATGCTTCATCAGCAACGAACACAAATGGGAGTCCTTCAACATTGTCCTCTGGAGCTGGCAAGTCCAAGCTGCCATTCTGGAGACGCCTGTAAAACTCCATCTGGGCGATGACTCCACCATCGGACATCCGGCCATTCTTCCCCACGTCCACATACAGGAAGTCGTAATTAGCCGACACCACCGCCAACATCACTATACTATTGAACCCCTTGTAATTATAATAGTACGACCCCGAGTTGGGTGGTGGGATGATGTGGACGTGTTTCCCATCAATTGCCCCTCCGCAGTTAGGAAAGTCCCACCGCTGGGCAAAGTGGGAGGCCACAGTCTGCCATTCCTGTGGCGTGGAAGGAAACTGTTGAGGAAAAAACAATAAACATTATTATTTTTTCACAGAAACATGGCAAGCAGATTAGGCACAAACATTATGTGGCAACCTCCAGATAGCATTTAGTAAGGGGAATTTAACAAGGCCAAAGTATAAGGTACAACTATCATATTCCCCCTCCCCTCCTCTCATGGGCCATTTCTAACATTATGGGGGGGGGGAATCTTGGACAGGTAACCCTCTTTACTTCATTGAGAGCTGAATGCCTAAATAATGGGTATTACTTGGAACAGCCCCTCCTTAGTTACGCTATTGGCAGACCACTGGACAGGTAAGAAGTGTCATAATACAAAGATATAAATACACATTGTACACATTTGAGGACATTTGGACATTCTGCTATTACCTATCAAGATAATAATAGAATACAAAAACTTGAAACAGTACCACTGGAAAGTATACAGGCAGGCCCTTGCACTACATGCTTTGGGCAATTCATCCATAAATCTGACCTGTAAAGAGGTGGGTATAGTGTGTATGGGTTTGGCACAGTCACCAGATAGATGATTGAGGATACATAGAGAATTGGGATCAGTTGACTTAGCAGTTGGGGGAGGGAGGGTTACTAAAAATTATTTGGGGACACCAACAAAAAAAAGCCTCTGGCACTCTGCCTGAATTTAAATCAAAAATAACATTTCAAAACATTTTAGGGGGTGTTTGGGGTAAAGCACTACTATAGAGCTGATAAAATACATTGTTAAGTGACTACATGAGGTTAATATAGGCCAGGAGACACCATGCTGGGGAGGTTAGTGAAGGGCAAATATGTATGAAGGACCTAAAAATAATAATTACATAAAAATCCAGCATGCATGAGAACAAAGGGGACATTCACAGCATATTACAATCATGGTAATTATTGAATGAGGAAAGAAATACAATATATTAGCAAACATTAAATACAATAAAATGTGATATAAAAGGATAAAAATCTTACCTTCATATACTCCTTCTGCAGGACCTGTATGATGGCAGAACAGGTCTCTGGGATGATGATACCCAGAGCCTGGGGGGAGATGCCTGTCAAGAACTTCAAGTCCTGCAGGCTTCTCCCTGTGGCCAAATACCGCAGGGTAGCGACCAACCTCTGCTCCGGAGTGATGGCTTGCCTCATGCAGGTATCCTGCCTGCTAATATAGGGGGTCAGCGAAGCCAACAAACGGTGAAACACGGGGTCCGTCATCCTGAGAGAGTTCCTGAAATCATCAGGATTATTCTCACGGATCTCACGGAGCAAAGGCATATGAGAGAACTGGTCACGCTGAAGCAACCAATTCTTGGTCCATGAACTCCTTCCCACCCTGTTCATGGACTGGACTTGTGTCAAGGTCAGGACCCCAACACCAAGCCCCCTCACAGCACGAACTCTACGAGGAGTACGCATACGAAACATGGCTAGAAAACGGTCGGCTGCTCAGAACGAAGTAACAGAACGCACTGAAGAACAGCAAGGCCTGTGAAGAGCGACCTGAAAAACAGTAATGAACGAACAAGAATACAATGACTAAGTCACGCGGAACTTGCTTGCACGCACTGAAGAGCAGATACAAACCCACAAGCACAAACTGAACGGCAGAAAACGATCTGAAAGCCACGAGTCTGAAAAAGCGCGAATCGTCTCTCACCAAACTTTTACTAACACGAGATTAGCAAAAGGAGCCCAAAGGGTGCCGCGCTTGGTTCTGAACCGGCCTTTTCTAGTCTCGTCGTACGTGGTGTACGTGACCGCATGGTTGGCGATTGGAAATTCCGACAACTTTGTGCGACCGTGTGTAGACAAAAAAAGTTTGAGCCAACATCCGTCTGAAAAAATCCTAGGATTTTGTTGTCGGAATGTCCGAACAAAGTCCGACCGTGTGTACGCCCTATAATAGATTGGTTTGGCAAGAACGATTCTTCATGAATCCATGCTGATTACTGCTAATGATACCATTTTCTTTACTAAAATCTTATAATCTACATATATATGGTCCCTTATTATCCCCTCCAGGAGCTTGCATACTGTTGATGTTAGGCTAACTGGTCTGTATTTCCCAGGGATTTATTTTGGCCCTTTTTTAAATATTGGTGCTACATTGACTTTTCTCCAATCAGGTGGTACAATTCCCGTTAGTAGACTGTCAGTAAAAATTAGGAACAATGGTTTGGCAATTACTTGACCGAGTTTCCTAAGGACCCTCGGATGCAAGCCATCTGGTTCCGGTGACTTCTCTAATTCTGTCCTCTGTTAGCCATGAGGGTGCTTCCTGTGATGTGTCATGAGGATAAACACTGCAGTTTTGGTTACTGAAGCCCCCCGATTCCTTTGTGAAAACTGAGGAGAAGAACAAATTTAATGTAAAATATATTGGCGGCCCTGCACTTTTGGCAATGAATGGGATGGAAAATGAACTGTTGCCCCTACTGGTACAACCACCTAAATGGGATGTAAGTGTTAAATAAGAAAAAAGGTAGGTGTGGCGCTGTTCTAGGGTACAATAATGTTTGCCCCTGTGTGACATTTTGTGTATCTCTATATTATACGCCCATTAAAAATAATAAAAATCAGAGTTTAAAGTGTCAAATGCCTAGTGAAAATACTAGTGTGTGCAAGTGCTATCAATACACGTATGCAAGAGTAAATAAGTGTGTTGTAATAAAAAAAACCACTAACGTGACAGGTGCTCTTCAAAACCGTGCCTTAGTGATACTCATATATATCAAAACATTATTTTCATCAAAAAAAGCTAATACAATAGGAAGGATAATAACATAATAGATGGCACGTGTATTCATTTATCGATGGACTAACCAAAAATGGCCACGGCCACATGACTAATAATCAGGGATCACCACATGCTATTTAAACCGGATGGTGTAGCAAGATGATGCCTTGATGACGAAACGCATAGGGCGGAGCATCTAGCATCTTTGCATCATTTCTGGTTTCGGGCCATTGAGCGTGAATCGTCCCGGCTTCCTGTGTTTTTTAACATATGCATTTGAATCAATGTGAGTACATTTCCACATTTATGTAACAATAAATGTTATTTAAAACAGAATCACACTATGAAGATGTCTCTTTCCTATATGTGGGAGTTGCGGAGGGGGATCTAAAGAAGAAAGATACACCTAATACCACAAGCACAGAAAGATATAGCTGACACAGCAGATAAGGATCTGATGATTGCTGCACAGTGGCAGATACTGTAAAAGTGAAATACCCCTATATGGGGTGAGTAGTTCGGGTGAGTGCAATACCTATAGGGGATCTATAAGGAGCACAGAGCACAGATTTGAAGAGCACCTGTCACTTTTTTCATTTTTCATTCTTATATATTTTACTACTTTTTTTATTTTGAAATGAATTATGGACTATTTATGATCACAGCGTATATATATATATATTTTTTTTTGCATGAAAATAATGTTTTGGTATATATGAGACTCACTAAGGCACGGTTTTGAAGAGCACCTATCACTTTAGTTTTTTTTTTTACAACACACTCATTTACTCTTGCATACGTGCATTGATAGCACTTGCACACACTAGTATTTACATTAAGCATTTGACACTTTAAACTCAGATTTTTATTAGTTTTAGTGGGAGTATAATATAGGGATACACAGAGTGTCACACAGGGGACATGCAATTATTGTACACAGAGTGTCACACAGGGGCATGCAATTATTGTACCCTAGAACAGCGCCACATCTACCTTTTCTTATTTAACACTTGCACTTACATTCCACTTAGGTTGTAACTGTGTGACACTCTGTGTATCCCTATATTATATTCTCACTAAAAATAATAAAAATCAGAGTTTAAAGTGTCAATTGCTTAGTGTAAATACTAATGTGTGCAAGGTGCAAGTGCTATCAATTCATGTTAAAGAAAAATGTTCCTTAACAAAGGGTTTTTCTAGCAGGGGTTTCAACAACACTCAGAATGGGGAACAAAACAAAGCCTTCTGTCTATTAAGTTTTGGTTAGACCCTCTCTCTGTTTCAGCAAAGACACCAACTCTTTTACAAGAAATGTCCTAGTCAATACACAGACTTATACTCCTTATATGTCTGTACACAGTTTTCCTGCAAGTTGTCTTGTTTCTCAAATAGCTCGCACACAAAAGAACTTGAAGAATCTATCCCACTCAAAACTCCTCTGGTTCCAGAAACCAGAGGAGAACCTACTATCTTTTGAGAAAACCAAAAAGATTATTCTCTTCGTTAGAGGTATTGTCAGGGCCCAGGCCTGAACCTCTGACCTCTGCTTGATCTGCCAATGTCTATTCTTGCTGATCCACCTGAGATGCTGGACAGCTCCTTGTCTGATCTATTGGACAACCCTGCCTTGTGCCTTTTTTCAGCTCAACGCCAAACTCTTTGCTCCTCCCATGAACTTCATGATTTAAGCCATGTGACAGACCTAACCAAGAAAGGGGCTTTTGGAGAGGACTAGGGGCAAGCCTCTTACCCACTGACTATGGTCCCTGGCTTTTAAGGGAACACTACTCTTTTAGAGGTGTATGCCTGGGGACCCTTAAAGTGGTATTGTTTCTGATTCAATTCATGTCTCCCCAAAATACACAGACTCTGGAAATCTAGGCCCAGGATCCATGTTTTGGGCCTAGTTGCCCCATTACCAACACTGACTGCTTCACACTGTGAGGATCATAACAGATGTTAATATCATCAGGAAGCCACCTGTTGCTGGTGGTCTCCTGCTAGTCTGTTTATTGAGATGTTATGTGTTATTCTGCTAAGTATGTCTCGCCCATTGTTATTTGTGCTAATTAACTCATCTATTGTTTCTGTCTGTCTGCTAGCAAACTATTGTGGGATGTTACATGTTTATACTTATGAGTAGTGATGAGCTTTATATTAGAGTCAAACGTAAGTTCATTTCAAACATCAGGTGTTCGTGTGTTTGCTGAACACGTTAACAAACAGAATGCTCGGCGGGAAGTTCGCCCACCGCCGAGCGCCCCATAATGCACTGTAATCTCGCAGTGCATTGATTGCTGATGATTGACCAAAGCATGCACTTGACCTGTATGCTTTGGCCAATCACAGAACAATGTACTGTGAGAGCCAGGATTGGCCCAAAGCAGGGTGCCTTGGGCCAATCATGGCTCGGGAGCTAAATCCACGGCCCACACTATATAAGGCTGCTTACACGGAAACCTTGTGTGGCATGTTAGTGGAGATTAGGCAGGTAGTTAGTGGATAATGCGTTCACGCAGTTTAGAGTCAGTGTAGTGTAGTGTGAATAACATAGGTGTGTGCAGCCTATTGCATTAGGATGTGCACCCCAAAGCTCAAACACACATGTGTGCGTATATATACAGTATCTCACATAAGTGAGTACACCCCTCACATTTTTTTTTAAATATTTTCTTCTATCTTTTCATGTAACAACACTGAAGAAATGACACTTTGCTACAATGGGAAGTAGTGAGTGTACAGCTTGTATAACAGTGTAAATTTGCTGTCCCCTCAAAATGTCTAATTAATGTCTAAACCACTGGCAACAAAAATGAGTACACCCCTAAATGAAAATGTCCAAATTGGACCCAAAGCGTCAATATTTTGTGTGGCCACCATTATTTTCCAGCTGCCTTAACCCTCTTGGGCATGGAGTTCACCAGAGCTTCACAGGTTGCCACTGGAGTCCTCTTCCACTCCTCCATGATGGAGCTGGTGGATATTTCGAGACCTTGCGCTCCTCCACCTTCCGTTTGAGTATACCCCACAGTAGGGATGAGCCGAACACCCCCCTGTTCGGTTCACACCAGAACATACGAACAGGCAAAAAATTTGTTCAAACACGCAAACACCGTTAAAGTTTATGGGACACGAACATGAATAATCAAAAGTGCCAATTTTAAAGGCTTGATGATGGGAGGCTCCCGCTGTGTGACGCTTCTCCTCTTCTGACAGTTCTTAAATAATGGAGGGTGGGCCACCCGGTGACCATGCCCCCCTCTGACGCATGGTGACTTCCCTGTCTGCCCCCCTTTGACGTCACGGGGAATGCAACAGGGAAGTCCCGTCAAGTCCCTGTGTCACTGGGTGGCCCCGCCCTCCGTTATTTAAAAACCGTCAGAAGAGGAGAAGCATCACACAGCGGGAGCCTCCCACCATGCTGGATGCGGAGCGGCCCGAGAAGACAAAGGGAAGAAGACGCCGGCACTGCCAGACGAGAACACCGGAGGAAGAACCAGAAGAACCAGAAGAAGAAGAAGAAGATGGAGGAAGAAACCGAAGGAAGATAGAAGATAGAAGAAAGAAGATAGAAGATAGAAGAAAGAAGAAGCATTTAAATAAAGGAGTTGTCAAAAACTGTCTCTTGTCATTTTTAACATATTTGACACTTTTTTTGTGAAATGGTAGGGGTACAAGTACCCCCTTACCATTTCACACAGGGGGGGAGGGTCGGGATCTGGGGGTCCCCAGATTCCGATAAGCCCCCCACCCGCAGACCCCCACAACCACCTGGCAAGGGTTGTGGAAATGAGGCCCTTGTCCCCATCAACATGGGGACAAAGTGTTTTGGGGGCTTCCCTAAAGCACCCTCCCAATGTTGAGAGCATGTGGCCTGGTACGGTTCAGGAGGGACGCTCTCTCGTCCCCCCCTCTTTTCCTGCGGCCTGCCAGGTTGCATGCTCGGATAAGGGTCTGGTATGGATTTTTGGTGAGACCCCACGCCATTTTTTTTTTTAATTTTGGCGCGGGGTTCCCCTTAAAATCCATACCAGATCTGAAGGGTCTGGTATAGATTTTAAGGGGGACCCCATGCCATTTTTTTACAAAAATTTGGCCGGGGTCCCATTAATATCCATACCAGACATAAAGGGCCTGGTATGGAATTTAGGGGGACACCCCACGTCATTTTTTTTTTAAATTTTGGTTCGGGGTTCCCCTGTGGGGAATTCCCATGCTGTTTTTATCAATGAACTTCTATGTGTATTGTCAGACCGGCAATGGATTAATAGCCGCGAGCAGTTTTAAATGACTTTTTTCCTTTGAAATGTCATTTTGCTGTCAGACTGTTCTAAACACGGGAAACATGCAGGTATGAAATTTGAAGGGATATTACACTTTTATTGTTTCACTTTAAGCATTATTAAAATCACTGCTCCCTAAAAAACGGACATTTTTAAAACTTTTTTTTGCATTGATCCATGTCCCCTGGGGCAGGACCCAGGTCCCCAAACACTGTTTATGACAATACCATGAATATAAGCCTTTAAAATTAGCACTTTTGATTTCTCCCATAGACTTTTAAAGGGTGTTCCGCAGCATTCGAATTTGCCGCAAACACCCCAAATTGTTCGCTGTTCGGCGAACTTGCGAACAGCCGATGTTCAAGTCGAACATGAGTTCGACTCAAACTCGAAGCTCATTAATACCCCACAGATACTCAATAGGGTTTAGGTCTGGAGACATGCTTGGCCAGTCCATGCCCTTTACCCTCAGCTTCTTTAGCAAGGCAGTGGTCATCTTGGAGGTGTGTTTGTGGTCGTTATCATGTTGGAATACTGCCCTGCGGCCCAGTCTCTGAAGGGAGGGGATCATGCTCTGGTTCAGTATGTCACAGTACATGTTGGTATTCATGGTTCCCTCAATGAACTGTAGCTCCCAAGTGCCGGCAGCACTCATGCAACCCCAGACCATGACACTCCCACCACCATGCTTGACTGTAGGCAAGACACACTTGTTTTTGTACTCCTCACCTGGTTGTCGCCACACACGCTTGACACCATTGAACCAAATAAGTTTATCTTGGTCTCATCAGACCACAGGTCATGGTTCCAGTTATCCATGTCCTTAGTCTACTTGTCTTCAGCAAATTGTTTGCAGTCTTTCTTGTGCATCACCTTTAGAAGAGGGTTCCTTCTTGGACGACAGCCATGCAGACCAATTTGATGCAGTGTGTGGTCTATTGTCTGAGCACTGACAGGCTTACCCTCCACCCCTTCAACCTCTGCAGCAATGCTGGCAGCACTCATATGTCTATTTCTCAAAGACAACCTCTGGAATGAAGCATGGCCAGAACACCAGCCGCTTGGGCACATGCTTTACAAGACACATGACGACCTGCCATGCAGTCCATTGGCAACAGCACCTGAAAGACCCACATCATAAAAAAATGCAGACTTCTCCTTGCTCCTCATCTGGGATCTCTACCTCTACTATACCTCAAGTCTTCTCAAAAACCTCCACTGAGAGGAATAATGGTATAGCAATGGGTGCCACAGGTGCTTGCACCCAAGCATCAATGACACTATCCCTCTAGTCTTCCTGCTGGAGCACATGCTTTGTGAAATCATGGACAGGGCACTTGAGGCAAAACAACAGGAGAAAGAGAAGGACTTCCTTTCCTCTCAAGGCCCCCTTTATGCAGATACCATTCCTGCGGGGCCACCAAACACACAGGAGGAAGAGGAGGACGTTTGTGTCAGCATGGATGTAGAGGATAACATACAGCAGTCTTTAAGGAATGGTTTTCAGTCCCCAGAAACCCCAGGAGTTGTACGTGGCAGAGAGGAGGTAGTTCCTGACAATGTCACTGGGCTTCCAGTTTCCGATAAGCCCCCCGCCCGCAGACCCCCACAACCACCGGGCAAGGGTTGTGGGTATGAGGCCCTTGTCCCCATCAACATGGGGACAAGGTGTTTTGGGGGGCTACCCCAAAGCACCCTCCCAATGTTGAGGGCATGTGGCCTGGTACGGTTCAGGAGGGGGGGCACTCTCTTGTCCCCCCTCTTTTCCCCTGGCCTGCCAGGTTGCGTGCTCGGATAAGGGTCTGGTATGGATTTTTAGGGGGACCCCACGCCATTTTTTAAAAGATTTTGGCCAGGGTTCCCCTTAATATCCATACCAGACCTGAAGGGCCTGGTATGGAATTTAGGGGGACCCCCCACGTCATTTTTTTTTTTTTAATTTTGGTTTTGGGTTCCCCTGTGGGGAATTCCCATGCCGTTTTTATCAATGAACTTTTATGTGTATTATCGGACCGGCAACTCATTAATAGCCGCAAGTAGTTTTAAATGACTTTTTTTCCTTTGAAATGTCATTTTGTCGTCAGACTGTTCTAAACACGGGAAACATGTGCCCCTTTACAGGCATACCATAAACACCCCCCAGGTACGAAATTTAAAGGGATATTACACTTTTATTGTTTCACTTTAAGCATTATTAAAATCACTGCTCCCGAAAAAAACAGCCGTTTTTAAAACTTTTTTTTGCATTGATTCATGTCCCCTGGGGCAAGACCCAGGTCCCCAAACACTTTTTATGACAATAACTTGCATAAAAGCCTTTAAAATTAGCACTTTTGATTATTCATGTTCGTGTCCCATAGACTTTAACGGTGTTCGCACAAATGTTTTGCCTGTTCGCAAGTTCTGGTGGGAACCGAACAGGGGGGTGTTCGGCTCATCCCTACTGCCTATGCTGCCTATCCTATTCCCAGCAAGAGTAACTGTGAGGGATTGCAGTTTTGTTTTTTGTTTTTTTTTACATTTGAAAATTTTTATTAGTTTTAAGCATATACAGGGATATAGATTCTTAGCAAAGAAGAGTACACCAACATTTTAAGTTACAAATTGGCATTATACAGTAAATGATTCCTATTACTTTTAAACCGTATGCTTCCTTATGAATATAGTATTATTTGTGATAGTAGAGGATTATTTGTGATATTCACTTATAGAATCACAAATCGTACTTTCTAAGCATAGGAATTATTGATTATTGTATGCGTGCAGTTACAATTAAAGGTTATTTCCTTAACTAGGTTGGGATTACAGTTTTAAGGCACCACCAACACCTAAGACCCAATCAAATTTTTTTGTCACATTTTTAACAGCAAGGCCCATTCCTGTGCCCAGCAAGAGTAACCGTGAGGGGTTACAGTGTTCAGGCACCACCAACACCCAAGCCCCAATTTTTCTGCACCTGTTCGATAGGTGCATGTAATTTCAAATTTATTTTCAAATTTTTAACAGCGGGGCCAGTTCCTGCGCCCAGCAAGAGTAACTGTGAGGGTTTACAGTTTTAAGGCACCACCAACACCCAAGGCCCAATTTTTCTGCACCTGTTTGACTGGTGCATGTAATTTAAAATGTTTTCTAGTCTTTAACAGAAGGCCCGTTCCTGTGCCCGGCAAGAGTAACTGTGAGGGGTTACAGTGTTCAGGCACCACTTGGGATGGGCGAACAGTTTTGGCCGAGCATAAGTTTGGCCTGAACATTGCCCATTCAGGTACTCACCTAAAACCCATACTTTCTGGGCACATACTTTCAGCGGGATGTTCGCCCACTGAGCACACAGTACTTGGGTACTCTGGTGGGCTGCAGGAAGTGGTTAAAATTCCCAGATTCAAAGGGTCCACCTACGACATTTTTTCCCCATTTTTTTAAAATTTACTATTTTTAAAAAAAAATTCAGCATTCAGTGGGTACCCACAGCTGAATTTAAAAAAAAGAATTGTAAAAAAATATATACATTTTTAAAAAATGGGGAAAAATTGGCGTGGGGGACCCCACTGCCGGATTACCTATCTGCAGCCCATCAGAGTACCCAAGTACCTGTCTCAAACCAATCAGAGTACCCGAGTACCTGTCTGCAGCCCATTAGAGTACCCGAGAACCTATCTGCAGCCCATCAGAGTACCCGAGTACCTATCTGCAGCCCATCAGAATATCCAAGTACCTATCTGTAGCCCATCAGAGTACCCGAGTAACTATCTGCAGCCCATGCCTCATATGTTGGGGTGTTGTCTTTCCAAAATGATGTCATTTTGTAGGTAATTCCACTGGCCTGGTGCTCCAGGACCTTCAAAAGTGTGATAGGTAGGAATTTAATTAGATGTGTAATTTATGGTCCTAGAAGGCCTGATGGTGTTCCCTGCATGTTGGGCCTCTCTATGTGGCCAGGCTGTGAAAAAGTCTCACACATGTGGTATCGTCATACTCAGGATGAGTAGCAGAATGTATTTTGGGGTGTAATTGGAAGTATGTATATGCTGTGTGTGAGAAATAACTTGTTTTTATGACAATTTTGTGTAAAAAAAATTATATATACTTCTTCATTTTCCAAAGAATTGTTGGAAGAAAACTACAAGTTCAAAAAACTCGCTATACCTCTTACTAAATACCTCGGATTGTCTACTCTCCAAAAAGGGGTAATTTGAGGGGTATTTGTACTGTCCTGACATTTCAGGGCCTCAAGAAATGACATTGGCCGTCAGTACATCAGGTGTGATCAATATTTTATGATTTGCACCATAGCTTGTAGACATGTGTAATTAGTTTAGCTCCGGATTCGTTTTTTGACTAAATTCAACAAAATTCCTTCATTTGGAAATATTCCAATTAACAAAAACCTGGTAAACAAATTTTTCCGAAATCCCCAAATCCGAAATAATAACTAACTAATAATAACTATTAATAACAATTAAATTATAGGTATTGAAATTTCCTTTCAAATTTGGCTGGTAGTGAACGTAACAAATTAACCCGAAGTTACAAATTATCTGAAATAACGAATGCCACATATAAACGAATGGAAGGTAACAAAATAATAATTAATAATAATAAAACCTTATTATTATTATTATTTATTATTATTAGTTTGTTACTTTCCATTCTTTAGATACGGCATTCGTTTTTTCGGATGATTCGTAACTTTAAAAAAATTTGTATTTGTTACGTTCACTAACAGCCAAATTTGAAAGGAAATTCCAAAACCTATAATTAAAATAGTTAGTTATTATTAGATAATTAGTTAGTTATTATTTTGGATTTTCAGATTTTTGGATTTTCGTTCTTTTGAATGTTATGATTTTCATTCTTATTTGTGGATTTTAGAATTTTCGAATTTTTAAATTTTCGAATTTCCAAATTTTCAAATTGCGAAATTTGAACTTTTCCAAAGTTATGAATTTATTCGAAATATCGAATTTTGATCATAACGAATAACCCGAAAAACTAAAAATAAAAATGAATGAAAGAGAAACAAACATATTTTTCGACAGTGTGCATGTCTAATAGCTTGCAGACTGTATAACGTTCACACAGAATAAATGATATCCACTAATTTGGGTTATTTTTACCAAAGATATGTAGCAGTATAAATTTTGGCCCAAATTTATGAACAAAAATTGCTAATTTGCAAAATTTTATAACAGAAATGAAAATAAAATGTTTTTTTTTTTTTTTTTTTTGGGCCTCTTCCTGACAACCCTGGGGTCTGCAGGCGGGAGGCTTATCAGAATCTGGAAGCCCCTTTTAACAAGGGGGACCCCAGATGAATAGGTATCGGGTACCGTACCCCTTCCCATTCACCAAAAAAGTTTTAAAAAGTGAGAACCACAAGAAACAGTTCTTGGCAAGAACTGTTAAAAAAATAAAAAAGTAGTGTCCCTCAATGTAATCCATCGTCAATCACGACACCCACCGGACCAGAAAAATAGCATAAAAAAGCCAACCCGCTGTCGCCTCTTGGGAGGTCTCCGGCCGTCTGACTCCTCTCCGCTTTGCCAGTTCTTATATAGGCAAGGGGCTGGGCCACCCGGCTACATCACTCGGTGGCACCCCCATCTGCTTAATAAGGGGGCAGTGGCACCTTGTCTATATAAGTAATGGTAAAGCGCGCAGACTGCCGGAGGCCTCCCCAGAGGTGAAAGCATTTTTATTTTTTTCAATTTTTCGGGTCGGCGGGCATCGTGATTGACAATGGTTGTACATCGAGGGACACTATTTTTTTATTTTTCAATAAAGGAGTTGTTAAACCCCCCCATGTTGAGGGCATGTGGCCTGGTATGGTTTATGAGGGGGGGGCACTCGCTCGTCCCCCCTCTTTCCTGGCCTGCCAGGCTGCATTCTCGGATAAGGGTCTGGTATGGATTTTGGGGGGGCCCAAGCCATTTTTTAAAAAATGTTGGTGTTGGGGTTCCCCTAAAAATAAATACCAGACCG
This sequence comes from Aquarana catesbeiana, assembly GCF_042186555.1. Lineage (NCBI taxonomy): Eukaryota > Metazoa > Chordata > Amphibia > Anura > Ranidae > Aquarana > Aquarana catesbeiana. Next base: position 9,697,608 of record NC_133334.1, on the reverse strand, counting down.
GAAAGGCCTGGTATGGGCTGGGGGTGACTCCACAACATTTTTTTTTTTCATTTTCTTTTAATCTGTATTGCCAGAATGCGGCAATACATTACAGCCGTGAGCAAGTTTAAATGACATTTTTTTCTTTACAAATGTCAGGATTCCTGCAGCAGGTTCTACACATTGTACAGATGTGCCAATGTAAAGGAACGATATTTAAAGGAATTTTTCATTTTATTGTTTCACTTTAAGCATCAATAAAATCACTGCTCCTTTAAAAACGAAAAATTGTTTTAAAAAAATATTTTTTGCATTGATACATGTCTCCTAGGGCATTACCCGGGTCCCCAAACACTTTATTATGCCAATAACTTGCCTATAAGCCTTTAAAATGAGGACTTTAGATTTTTCATGTTCGTGTCCCATAAACCTTAATAGGGTTTGCATGTTTGCTAGTGTTCTGGTGCAAACCAAACCGGGGGGGGTATTCGGCCCATCCCTATTAGGCATGGCCAATAATTGTAATAATTAATATCTCCCCCTTTTTTATATATTTTTTTTCCACAGGACCCTTATGGTCTTAAGAAATAATAATATTTCTCATATAGAATCGTTCCTCAGTAAGTATCTCCACATGCAGTATTTTCCATATATGTATTTTCCCCACACACCTTTATTTCAATTGTGTAATTGTTTAATTGTCTATATTTTACTAGTTCCAATCATATTTTATTATTTTTAATTTTAACCTCTGTATATACTGTGATCCACCCATTAATTTTTCCTATATACCATCTGACACTCGTATTTGTATCCTGCCCGCCCACTTGCCAGCGGTGTGTCTAGTGCAGAGAAGGGTGGCGGCTGCCCTCCCTCATTGGCCCGCCTGCCTACCCAGCTCTATTTAGCCACATCAAAGATGTCCAACAGCATTGCCCGATGAAGGAGCACGCATGCTGGCCTGGGACACCGGAAACCACCGGCGCCACCAGGTATGATGACACCGCGCTGACAGTTACAGTGTGCCCAGAATCACCATTGTCTAATAAGTGCATTACCTTTAAATAAACTTGTTTTTTAATATTGCTACACTCAGATTGGTAATGCTCCTTTCTCCTTGTATCTCAGTACCTACAGAGTTTCTTCTGCCCTTCAGCGGGCTGCCTTTCCAGTGTGTGCACAAGTGTGTCAGTGACTGGTGCTCCATCGGTAGGGATGCCGGCAGACCTAACGGACCCCCCGTTACTCCAGCCCCCACCGCACACCATACCCACACCCGCCCCGGTCGCCAGCCCATTCACCCTGTGCTGGCAGGTGGCGGCTTCCCCCCTTAGTCTCCTCCATGTCCCATCTCTGATGATCTGGTGCATCTCCTCAGCCGTATGTCTCCTCCCTCCTCCTCCTCCTCCCCTTACTCCTCATAGGGCAATAGGATGGCTTCTCCTTTCGGCCAATCGGGAAACGAGTCTCACGACCCACTTCCTGATTGGCCGGGAGGAGAATCAGTGTGACAATAGCGAATATTCATTCGCTATTGGCGCCCCGAGTCCACCCTTTTTTGAAGCCCATTGGAGCCTCTGGGGGGCCGGATGTATGTATTGGGGGCGGAGCCCATGTGCCCCCAGGACATATGGACTTTTAGAATATATGGACTTTCCCTCCTCCCCTCCTACCCTGTATCTGGATTGATCTGTCCAATTGTGGGCGAAGTGATGTGCTGACATCACCATCTCTCTTCTCATTTCCCAACGATCGGGTTTGTTTAGATGTGTGCTGACCAACACACTAAACTTAAGGCTTTTAGATGTCAGCTCATTGTGTATTGTTGTGAGTGAGATCCCTAATAAACCTAAAGGATAATTTACACTATGTGGAACCGTTTTGGTTTCTTTTTCGGTGGCAACCCTCTATACATTTCCATTTGATACCATCCAGAGTGTGGAGTGATCCTAAAGTGTGGAGAGAGGTCCTGGCTGGGTTTAGGCTGCAGGTGTTCACTGACCCCCTGTGACAAGGGGTCCACTGGAGCTGGTAAGCCTTTCCATAGTTGGTGGTGGATTCACTGGGCTATTTGGTGATGGAAACGGATATGGAACTATTCACTTTTGTCACGTTAATCTGGACTATTTTTAACATGTATCATTTGTTTGATACACATATGAACTTTAATTTAATTTGAATTGTATAGCGCATTTTTTTACCTATTTCTATTGTGATATACATGCCATATCCCCCAATAGAGGTGTCCTCTCATCAGCCATAGCGCTCCAACTACCATTGTTTTTTTGACTGAATCTATCTACTACTTCTTTACTCTTCTTTGTGTTTATTGCCTCCCTCCCATCTCCTGGTTTTTAATGCTTTTATGCTAACCCTGGGCCTTTCCAGGGAAGGCATCTTGTTTCACCCACATGATTCTGCTGATTTTAATAGTCAATGTACCGATATCTGTTATAAGCTGTAATTCTTGCCCACTGGTCCTCCCTGCATGGTGGCAAGAATTATTTTTCCTCCATGTTGCATATTTCCCAACTTTGTATGCAAATACTTCAATACAAATATTAAACAAGAAAATCATTGAAGATATCTGTTTTACATCTTTTAACTGTGAACAAGTTTATTAACTTAAAAAGTTAAAACAAACACTACAAATGGTATGCATGCCTGTGGTGCAACATTGCAAAAGGAAAATATTCTACTTGGAGCATCATTTATTGTGTTCAAGCCTTAAAATCAACCTTCCATAAAAAAAGGTCAACTTTACTGATAGACCCAAAAAACACTTATTTTCTAGAAAAATGCAACTTGTTTTTGACAAGTGGTCAGTGCCCCCCCATCCATGCGCCCGGCCCCTAATCTACATGAAGGGTGCCAGACACATGGATTACAATGGGGAGGGAGGGTTTTGAACCACGTGATTAGAGCCAGAACCTCTAATAGGCTCCAAAAAAAGGTAGGGCTTGGGGTGCAGAGCACTGAGCCCCGAGCCCACCCAGTTTTGTGATGATAGCAAATTAATATTCACTATTGTCACACTGATCCTCCTCCCAGCCAATCAGGAAGCGGGCCCTGAGAGACGTCACTTGAATGGCTGAAAGGACAGGTGACCCTTTTGGATGCCTAGGAGGAGGAAGGAGGAGACGCACAGCGGAAGCTGCCATGATGCAGAGGAGGAGCCCATAGGAGCGCAGCCTGCCAGCAACCTAGATGGGGTAAGTGTGGGGCTGGATGACCATAAGAGTCCCCCGGGGGAGCAGGTGATCCAACCGGCAGTGGGGGGTGGTTGTCTGCCCTCCCTCCAAAAAAAACCCAGCTGCCAATGCAAGTGGTTTTAGCCAAAATGTGATTGGGGTGGTGGATCATTGGTAAAGCAGACATTCCATTCTCCTGGAAGCCCCATATTAAGTTTAATATGAAGATGCAACTCTTTAATATCACTGTAAGGCTGAGTTCACACTGCCGCATGGAGCGGCTCACAGCAGGGGTCCAATGCGTCCCTGTTCACGGCTTTTTGGCTGAATTCGGACCTGAAATGGACCAGAAGACACATAGGACTCCTATGCAATTCACACTGGAGCAGCTCTCTTGACAAGTGAACTGGATGCAGGGAAGCCCGCAACCGATTTGTAATAGTGTGAACCCAGCCTAAAAATTTATTTGCATCTGTTGTCAAGCAAATGCTTCCTTGAATTTAAGTTGGGCTGACAAAGAATTTTGTAACATTTTGGAAAAAAGATACAAACTAGAAGTCCAGCATTTGAGGTCAGGATGGCAAAAATCTCCACAGCCACCATATATTTCCCTTTGGTGCTCAGATAGGCCGGGATCATGGCAATCCAGACACTGCAGAACACCAGCATGCTGAAGGTGATGTATTTGGCTTCATTAAAACTGTCCGGTAATGTCCTTGCTAAAAACGCTGTAATAAAACTGAAGGCAGCCAGGATCCCCATATAACCCAGGACAGAGTAGAACCCGATAACTGACCCTTCATTACACTGAACGATGATCTTTGTTTGATATGATCTTTTGTCCAACTCCTGGAACGGGGGAGAGATCGACAACCATGCAATGCAGATTAAAGCTTGCAATGATGAGCAGATGAAGACAACAGAATTGGGCAGCTTTTCTCCAACCCCTTTTTTCCACACGCTGCCCGGTTTGGTGGCTTTGAAAGCAAGCCAAACCATCACAGTCTTGCCCAACACAGAAGAGACCGCTATGGTAAAAAGAAATCCAAAAGATGTTTGGCGTAGCCAGCAGGTTGTATCCATGGGACGACCCAGGAACAAGAACACACAGAGGAAACCCAACATGATGGAGACCAGGAGGACAAAGCTGAGGCTCTTGTTATTGGCTCTGACAATGGGGGTATCTCCATATGAAATAAATACAGTCATTGTCAAAAAAGTTAAAATGCAAAGGAATAAAGAGATAACCATGAAAAATAAAGATAGATTATCAGTATAAGACAAAAACTCCATAAGCTTGGGATCACATTCAGTTTTGTTCTCATTTGGCCATTCGTGCTCCAGACACTTCATGCAGTTATCACTTCCTAAAAAAAAAAATTGTTGAATTGTGTTTGAACTTAGTTTTTAATTTACACAGATTAAAAAGTATTTTAGACAAAAACTCCACAACGTTTTCATATGGAAAAAGCCAACGTAATATACATATTAACCATTTGACCTCTGGAAGATTTAACCCCCTTCATGACTAGGCCATTTTTTTGCAATACGGCACTGTTTTATTTTAACTGACAGTTGCGCAGTCATGCAACGCTGTGTCAAAATGAAATTTATGTTCTTTGTTTCCCACAAATAGAGCTTTCTTTTGGTGGTATTTGATCACCTCTGCATTTTTATTTTTTTTTTGCACTATAAACCAAAAATACTGTCAATTTTGAAAAAAAAGAAACAATATTTTTTTACTTTCTGCTTTAAAACATCCAATTAAAAAAAATGTAAAAATCAAATTTCTTCATTTAGGCCAATATGTATTCTGCTACATGTTTTTGGTAAAAAAAAATAAATAAAAAATTCCCAATAAGCGTATATTGATTGGTTTGCGCAAATGTTATAACATCTACACACTATGGGATATATTTCAGGAATTTTTATTCTTTTTTATACTAGTAATGATCAACTACTTATATCTGGACTGCGATATTGCGGTGGACAATCGGACACTCACTGATATTTTTGTCACTTTGCAGGAACCAGCAACACCAAAACAGTGATCAGTGCTAAAAATATGCACGGTCACTGTACTAATGACACTGGCTGGGAAGGGGTTAAATATCTAGGACAATCATGGGGCTAGCTGTGTACCTAGCCTCTGTTTTTGTGTACTGTACTGAATCTCATAAAAGTGAGTACATCTCTCACATTTTGAGAGGTGTACTCTCCTTAGTCTGCTTGTCTTCAGCAAACTGTTTGTTGGCTCTCTTGTGCAGCATCTTTAGAAGAGGCTTCCTTCTGGGACGACAGCCATGCAGACCAATTTGATGCAGTGTGCGGCGTATGGTCTGAGCACTGACTGGCTGATCCCCCACCCCTTCAACCTCTGCAGCAATGCTGGCAGCACTCATACGTCTATTTCCCAAAGACAACCTCTGGATATGATGCTGAGCATGTGCACTCAACTTCTTTGGTGGACCATGGCAAGTCCTGTTCTGAGTGGAACCTGTCCTGTTAAACAACTGTATGGTCTTGGCCACCATGCTGAAGCTCAGTTTCAGGGTCTTTGCAATCTTCTTATAACCTAGGCCAACAAGTCTTTTTTTTCAGATCTACAGAGATTTCTTTGCCATGAGGTGCCATTTTGAACTTCCAGTGACCAGTATGAGAGAGTGAGAGCGATAACACCAAATTTAACACACCTGCTCCCCATTCACACCTGGGACCTTGTAACACTAACGAGTCACAGGACACTGGGGAGGGAAAATGGCTAATTGGGCCCAATTTGGACATTTTCACTTAGGGGTGTACTCACTTTTGTTGCCAGCAGTTTAGACTCTAATGGCTGTGTGTTGAGTTATTTTGAGGGGACAGCAAATTTACACTGTTATACAAGCTGTACACTCACTACTTTACATTGTAGACAAGTGTCATTTCTTCAGTGTTGTCACATAAAAAGATAGAATAAAATATTTACAAAAATGTGAGGGGTGCTATGGGTTTCCTTGCATTGCTTTTACCACCAACAGAAGTCTTAGAAAATAGTAGTAAAATCCACCTGTTTCATTGGACATCTCTCCTTCTGAGCATGGGACACAACCATGACAGCATTCATGTACATCTGAGCTCGGCACTTCTCTGTTTCCTGGTAAACAGTCCTCAGAACACTGCGATCTCGGGATCTAGACAAAGAAAATTTTTTGTTACTTTCAACTTTCAGGAAATACTTTTAACCACTTAAGGACCAAGCCTATTTTTCACACTTGTTGTTGACAAGTTAAATTTTTTTTTTGCTAAAAAAATTACCTAGAACCCCCAAACATTATATATATATATATATATATATATATATATATATATATATATATATATATATATATATATATTATTTTTTTCAGACACCCTAAAGAATAAAATGGAGATCCTTGCAATACTTGTCACACCGTATTTGGGCAGTGGTCTTACAATCGCAATTGTTTTGTAAAAAATACACATTTTTTAATAAAAAAAAATAAGACAACAGTAAAGTTAGCCCAATTTTTTTCTATATTGTGAAAGATAATGTTACGCCGAGTAAATTGATACCCAACATGTCAAGCTTCAAAGTTTCGCCCAGAATGGCGACAAACTTTGGCACTTAAAAATCTCCATAGGCGACGTTTAAAAATTTCTACAGGTTACCAGTTTTGACATACAGAGGAGGTCTAGGGCTAGAATTATTGCACTCGCTGTAACGATTGGGGTAATACTTCAGATGTGTGGTGTGACGAAACCCTGTCTTTAACAGGACTATGTCCGCCGTAAATGCTTCCTTTGTCCAAAACCAGCACTATCCAAGACCCTTTAGCCCACCCAGTCACCAGCCGTAACTCAGTGTAGGGTGAAAAACATCAGACTCTTTATTCAAACACATGTAACAACAGATATACAACTCAGCCACACTCCCCCCCTCCCTTGGATTCAGGGTGGGATAAACTTTCCAATAACAATAGACACACAGGTCAGGTGTATTCAAACTTCTCATCAGTAAACAGTCTTAGGAGGGGCTGCTGGAGGAATTCCCCCCCCTCCACATAGACATACATCCCATAATATACTTTTCTCCCAAGGCAGACAGACACAACAGAACCATGGGATACAACCACACCCAAAGTGACTCCCGTCACATGTGGTTTGAACACCGTTTACATATGTGAGTGTGACTTATGTATGCGTTTGCTTCTGCGTGTGAGCACGGAGAGACAGGGGCACTTTTTTCTAATTTATTTTCATTTTTATTTTTCCGTTTTTTTATTTTTACTCTTTCCCTTTAAAAAAATTATTTTGGATCACTTTAATTCCTTTTACAAGGAATGTAAACATCCCTTGTAATATAACCTCAGATATTACACTTAAAAGCAATAAAAAAAAAGATTTTTTTTTTTCAATTAAAAAAAATTGTCCCTTTAAGGCCGTTGGGTGGAAGTGATTTTTCATGCCACTCCGGTCCTCCAAGGATATAGAGTCGAGTGGGGGCCATCATGCCCTCACTCGACTTCCTGTCCATCAGGTAAAAGGATTGGTATGTCTCCGTTTCTTCCAATGGCTCCGGAAAGCTGCGGGGATCCCCGGGATGCGGCGGGAGGGGGGCACCTTTCCCGCCGCCCATAAAAGTGATTTCCTGGTGAATCTGCCGCAGAGACCACTTTTATCTTAGAGCGGACCACCCACCGGGGTTATGGCAGCTATCTGCTGCTATAACAACGGTATAACAACGGTATTTAATGTCAAAGTAGCGATGTATAACGAAGGTTGATAGTCCGGAAATGGTTTATCCACTTGCCGACCGCCTGCCGTCGTTAAACGTCGGCTGATTGAAGAGGAATATCATTGTTATGGCAGCAGCTAGCTACCTCTTCTGAGGCGGGCGGTCGGCTTTCAGATAAAAGTGGTCTCTGCAGCGGATTTGCCACAAAATCACTTTTATCGGTGGCGGGAGAGACCCCCCTCCCATGCTCCGGTGCCCTCCGCCACTTACCAGTGCCATTGGTAGCGGCGGAGGCGATCGGATCCTTCTTGGTCTGTGGTATGGAGCTGACTGAGGAGAAGATGGCCCCCGCTCGGCTCCATACCATTGCAGGGCAGAAGCAACGTCAAAACATCACTTATACCCATAGCTCCTAAAGGAACTTTTTTTTTTTTCAAACAACATTTTTTTTATTGCATGTTAGTGTAAATATGAGATCTGAGGTCTTTTTGACCCCAGATCTCACATTTAGAGGTCCTGTCATGCTTTTTTTCTATTACAAAGGGATGTTTACATTTCTTGCAATAGGAATAAAAGTGACACATTTTTTTTTTAAAGTTTAAAAATAAAAAGTAAAATAAATAAGAATTTTTTTTTTTTAACGCGCCCCATCCCGCAGAAGTCAACGCATACATGAGCAACGCCCACATATGAATACAGTGTTCAAACTACACATGTGAGGTATCACTGTGATCGTTAGAGCAAGAGCAATAATTCTCACCCTAGACCTCCTCTGTAACTCAAAACATGCAACCTGTAAAAATGTTTAAACACCGCCTATGGAGATTTTTAAGGGTAAAAGTTTGTCACCATTCCACGAGTGGGCACAATTTTGAAGCGTGACATGTTGGGTATCAATTTACTCGGCATAACATTATCTTTCGCAATATAAAAAAATTGGGCTATTTTATTTTTTATTTTTATATTTTAATTTAAAAAAGTGTATTTTTTCCAAAAAAAGTGCGCTTGAAAGACCGCTGCGCAAAAGTGGTGTGATAGAAAGTATTGCAACAACCGCCATTTTATTTTCTAGGGTGTTAGAAAAATATATATATAATGTTTGGGGGTTCTAAGTAATTTTCTAGCAAAAAAAAATTATTTTAACTTGTAAACACCAAATCTCAAAACGAGGCTCGGTCCTTAAGTGGTTAAATAACAATATAATCCCTTTTTCTTTAACAACTTTAGTACAAGCCTGTATATACCCCTTTATACCATGTCATCTTTTCAGGATAGCTTAACTAAAAATTAACATAGCCATGCCACACTGTGCCCAAATTAATTGTATATATATATATATATATATATATATATATATATATATATATATATATATATATATATATATTTTATGTAAATAATAAAAAAAAATTGATTTTAGATATTTAAGGCTGCATAGTAAAGGCCCAACTTCTGTTCAGCATAACTGTAAAAACACATTTCCACCCTGTTGAGTTACACTTTAATCTTTTTAATGTTAACGTCTGCAGCACATTGCTTCTTAATTTATGGGACTGCAAGCAGTAGACATGTGCACTGCTGAAAAATTACGGTAATTCATTCTGGTTTTTGTTTAATTTGTTTTTTTTTTGGGGGGGGGGGGGTTCCGTTTTTCGGGTCATTTGTTATGATCGAAATTCAAAAATTTGAAATTTGAAAATTTGAAAATTAATAACTAACCCATAACAACTGACTATTAAATTATAGGTATTGGAATTTCCTTTAAAATTTGGCTGTTAGGGAACGTAACGAATACGAATTTATCCAAAGTTACGAATTATCCGAAATAACAAATGCCGCATCTAAACAAATGGAACATAATTAATTAATAAAAAATAAATAATAATAATAAAAAAGTTTGTATTATTCTTATTTTATATTAATAATTTTTTGCGTTCCATTTGTTTAGATGCGGCATTCATTATTTCGGATAATTCGTAACTTCGGATAAATTTGTTACGTTCACTAACAGCCAAATTTTAAAGGAAATTGCAGTACCTATAATTTAATAGTTAGTAATAATAATTATTATTAGTTAGTTAGTTAGTTATTATTAGATTTTTGGGTTTTGGAATTTTTACATTTTCGTTTATTTTGGATTTTCATTCTTTTGAATTTTTGGAATGCCATGTGTGAGAAATAACTTGGTAACATGCCAATTTTGTGGAAAAATTTCTTCATTTTCCAAACAATTGTGGGAAAAAATTGCAACTTCAAAAAACTTGCCATGTCTCTTACTAAATACTTTAGACTGCCTTCTTTCCAAACAGGGTCATTTGGGGGGTATTTGTACTGTCCTGACATTTTTGGGCCTCAAGAAATGAGATAGGCCAACAGTATATCAGGATTGATCAATTTTAAATGATACGTAGCCTAGTTTGTAGGCACTATAGCTTTAAACAAAGCAATCATCATGCACTTATCAGGATTTTTTTTACCAAATACATGTAGCAGAATACATTCTGACCTAAAATTATGATGAAATGTGATTTTGTTGGATTTAAAAAAAACAGAATGTAGAAAATATTGTTTTTTTGTTTTGTTTTGTTTTTTTGCTCTTTTTTCGCTTATATAAAAAAATGACTCCCCTGCTGAATCGCCGTAGCTGTGTGGTGGGCACTTTAAGGGGTATAGGGGGCGCGCCCGCCGCGGTAGTAAGGGGGCCGATGCGCGTGCCCAGAGGCCGCGATGTCCGCTGGGCACACGCGATCGCCCCTGACAAAGCCAAAACGAGGATCTGTGTGTGTAAACACACAAATCCACATTCTGACAGGGGAGAGGAAACAGATTGTGTGTTCCTAGTATATAGGAACACCGATCAGTCTCCTCCCCAGGCAGTCCCATCCCCCCACAGTTAGAACACACAGAGGGGACACATTTAACCCCTTGATCGCCCCCTAGTGTTAACCTCTTCCCTGCCAGTGACATTTATACAGTAATTAGTGGCTATTTATAGCTCTGATCGCTGTATAAATGTCAGTGGTTCCAAAAAAGTGTCAAAAGTGTCCGATCTGTGTGCCGCAATGTCGCAGTCCCAATAAAAATTGCAGATCACCGCCATTATTAGTAAAAAAAAATGTATAAAAATGCCATAAATCTATCCCCTATTTTGTAGACGCTATAACTTTTGCGTAAACCAATCAATATACGCTTATTGCGATTGTTTTTTTTTTACCAAAAATAATTAGAAGATTACATATCGGCCTAAACTGAGGAAAAAATGTGATTTTTTTTTTAAATTGGGGGATATTTATTATAGAAAAAAGTAAAAAATATTGATTTTTTTTCAAAATTGTTGCTCTTTTTTGTTTATAGCGCAAAAATTAAAAACCGCAGAGGTGATCAAATACCACTACAAGTAAGTTCTATTTGTGGGGAAAAAAGGACGTAAATTTTGTTTAGGTACAGTGTCGCATGACCGCGCAATTGTCAGTTAAAGCGACGCAGTATCATATCGCAAAAAATCGCCCCGTCAGGAAGGGGGTAAATCTTTCCGGGGCTGAAGAGATTAAAATGCATCTAGAAATTTTAATTGCACCTTCATAACACCCTGAAAATGAGCCTTTTGTTTCCTGTTTTTCTCTCTTCAGAACTGTATATCTGCAGTGTAATATCATCTAAGGTGCTGCTGCCTCTGACTGATGGTCTCACTAGATGATTTGAAGTGAGATTTGATGATGTCACTACTGTGCTGATCACTGTTCTTCTTGCTGGAAAGAAAGCTGTACATGAGGGCCTGCAGTGCAGGGATCCCCCTGCTTCTTTTTTGTCTATTCTGTGGATCTTTGCTTCCTCCGCATCTACTACTTCTTTCTAAACATTTCCCAACATTCATCAAGTGGGTAACTCTGACATTACGAAGCAAAATGCTACTCCATTACCAAGATGGCTACCTTTACAGAGACCTGACAAAGCGGGATAAGCCAGTGATAGGGAAAGATCACAGGCCTCTTACATAATACAGGTCCTTGTTAACCATTCGCTGAATGGCTCATGCCGATATACATCGGCAAAGTGGCACAGGTGCGCAAAACAATGTACCCATACGTTGCTGCGTCATTCCCGAAATGGGTTAATTTACACCTCTCACATTTTAAGAGGTGTAAATTTGCTGTCCCCTCAAAATAACCGTGGAACTACAATATTCCATCCTTAATTCTCATGTAGAAAAATAATTATCTGCATAGTCTTATCAGAAATGGGTTAAATATGTTCCTATGTATGTTTAACTGTAATATTCCACCCATAATCCCCACATAGAAAAATCATTTTATGCATATTCCTATCAGAAATGGGTTAAATATGTTCCTATGTATGTATAACTGTAATATTTCACACATAATCCCCATGTAGAAAATTATTATATGCATATTCTTATCAGAAATGGGTTAAATATGTTCCTATGTATATTTAACTCTAATATTCCACCCATAATCCCCATGTAGAAAAATAATTATCTGCATAGTCTTATCAGAAATGGGTTAAATATGTTCCTATGTATGTTTAACTGTAATATTCCACCCATAATCCCCATGTAGAAAAATAATTATCTGCATAGTCTTATCAGAAATGGGTTAAATATGTTCTTATGTATGTTTAACTGTAATATTACACCCATAATTCCCATGTAGAAAATCAATGATATGCTTATTCTTATCATAAATAGATTAAATATATTCCTCCCATAATCCCCATGTAGAAAAATAATTATATGCATATTTTTATCAGAAATGGGTTAAATATGTTCCTATGTATGTTTAACGGTATTTTTCCACCCATAATCCCCATGTAGAAAAAAAGTTATATGCATTTTCTTATGAGAAATAGGTTCAATATGTTCCTATGTATATTTAACTGTAATATTCCACCCATAATCCCAATGTAGAAAAATAATTATATGCATATTCTTATCAGAAATAGGTTAAATATGTTCCTACGTATGTTTAAGTATGATATTCCACCCATATTCCCGATGTAGAAAAATAATGATATGCATATTATTACCATATCAGAAATAGGTTAAATGTGTTCCTAGGTATGTTTACCTGTAATATTCCACCCATAATCCCCATGTAGAAAAATAATTATATGCATATTCTTATCAGAAATGAGTTAACCCCATCCCGACCAGCCGCCGGAGTTGTACTCCGGCATGTTGGCTCCCCTGGCCGAACCAACGTTACCTTATGTCGGTTCGATGCTTGACCATTAGGGGCGCGCACGTTCCACTGATGGCATGTGCGCTGCGGCCGCATCTCGTTGCTGGAGCTGATGTGAGTGTCCGACGAGCGCAATGACCGCTTGGCACCCGCTTGGCGATTGCTCCTGATAGAGCGACAACCGAGATCTGTGTGTGTAAACACACAGATCCTGTTTCTCTCAGGGGAGAGGAGACAGATCGTGTGTTCATACTAAGTATGAAACTGATCTCTCTCTCCTCCTAGGCAGTCCCATCACCCCACAGTTAGAACACACCTAGGGATCATAGTTAACCCCTTGATCGCCCCCTAGTGTTAACCCCTTCCCTGCGGGTGACATTTATACAGTAATCAGTGCATTGTTATAGCACTGATCGCTGTATAATTGTCACTGGTCTCAAAAATGTGTCAAAAGTGTCAGACCTTTCTGCCGCAATATCGCATTCCCAATAAAAATCGCTTATCACCGTCATCACCGTAGTTTATAGCGCAAAAATAAAAACCACAGACGTTATATACCAAATACCACCAAAAGAAAGCTCTATTTGTGGGAAAAAATTTTGTTTCGGTACAGCGTCGCATGACCGAGCAATTGTCTGTTAACCTGTTACCGCCCACCCACCGTCATATGATGGGAGCGGTGTGGCTTTTGTTCTGGGCGGCTGATTGACACAGGGCATGCGCACAATCGCGGGCATGCAGACCTGCTCTGTCAGTGTCGCCGTGTCCCCGGGACACAGCCCGTCACCGACAGGGGTGAACAGCCATTGGGCATGGCTGTTCACCATGTGATCGGCCGTGATTACGTCACGGCCGATCACAAAGGGGTATTCCCCGCTTTAGACCGTGCATGCACACGATCGGGAGCGTGTAGCGCAGTCACGTCGGTGGCGGCGTGTTCCCAGGAACACTGCTCGTCACCAACAAGGGTAAACAGCCAATGGATGGCGGCTGTTTACCACATGATCGGCTGTGATCCATTCACAGCCGATCACTAAATGTAAACATAGACCAGTTACTAGCTGTTACCGGCTCTTCTCTCCTCACACACCTTTTCCAGTGTGAGGAGAGAAGAACCAGGAGCAGTGAGTGACCGATCTATGTGTGTTTTGTAGTGTACTGCACCAACACCACAAAGAGAACCTGTCACATCGCCCCCCCCATTACAGTTGTCACCCAACAGTCCCCACACAGTGCTTATAAAAGTGCACCTGTCACTCATCAGTGCCAACAAAGTGCACCAGTCACCTATCAGTGCCCACAAAGTGCACCTGTCACCCATCAGTGCCCACAAAGTGCACCTGTCACCCATCAGTGCCCACAAAGTGCATCTGTCACTGTCAGAGACTGCCGTCAGTGGTGCACCTGTCACCCTTCAGTGACCATCATCAGTGACCATCATCAGTGACCGCCATCAGTGACCGTCATCAGTGACCCATCCGTGACCCTCACCTGTCACCTATCAGTCCCATAAAGTGCACCAGTCACCATCAGAGACTGCCATCAGAGACTGTCAACCGTTACCTGTCACCTGTCACCCACCAGTGACCGTCACACGTCACCTGCTACCCACCAGTGACCGTCACACGTCACCTGTCACCCATCAGTGACCGTCACCTGTCACCGATCACCTGTCGCCCATCAGTGATCGTCAGCTGTCACCCATCACCTGTCACCCATCAGTAACCGTAGTTTGTCACCTGTCACACAGCCCATCAGAAAAATTGTCCAAAAGATTCTATACAAGTGAGGAGGCATTCCAGATCCTCTCCATGACTGATTAGAGCAGCGGCGTGTTCTCATCAGATTCAAATGCCAACTCCGATTGTGAATCAAATTCAGCATTTGAACTGACCGATAGTAGTGGATCGGCAGACGAATCAGAGGAAGAATGGATCCCTCCTAAAAGAGCACGGTGCTCTGGAAATCAGGCAGCCACCAGCAATATACCCCAGGATCAAATTCCCAGGCCCAGTACCAGCGCTGCTACCAGCGATAGACCCCAAAACCAAAGGCCCAGTACCAGAGATGCTGCCAGCAAAAGGCCACAAGAAATGCCCAGTACCAACACTTCTGCAGCATCACGCCCAAATGCCAGCACAGGAACTCCAACTACCAGCACTGGAGTGCCACGTCCCCCAAGAGCCAGGGCCGCTACATATCTCCCAGATTGTCTTGCCAATCCAACAGGGCTGCCTTTCGACTCAGGATCAGCAAGAATTCCACCTTTCACCATACAGCCAGGTGTGCAGGCCAATACCCAAAATTTTTCTGAAATTGATTGTTTTAATTTATTTTTGCCCAACACTTTGCTGCAACTCATCGTGGACCAGACCAATTTATATGCCCAGCAGCATATTGCCAACAACCCCCAATCTTCATACGCCTGTCAATTCGAGTGCAAGGATTTGACACTGGAGGAGTTCAAAATGTTTATGAGCCTCACCATAAACATGGGGCTTACAAAAAAATGAAGGACGTGCCTATTGGTCCACCCACCCCATTCACCACATGCCCATTTATTCTTCTGTAATGTCCAGGTCCCGATACAAGATGATAATGGGCTTTCTTCATTTCAGTGACAACACCCAGTGCCCTCCCCGCAATCATCCAAATTACGATAAATTATATAAAATTCGCCCACTCGTTAATTTCTTTTCCTAACGATTTGCAGAACTCTATGTCCCCGATAAGCATATATGTGTAGATGAGTCCCTGGTACCCTTTTCAGGCCGGCTAGGAATAAAATAATACATTCCTAGCAAAAGGGCCAAATACGGAGTGAAATTTTATAAGCTTTGTGAGAGAGTCACGGGATATCTGTATGCGTTCCGCATATACGAAGAAAGAGATTCCCAGCTCCAGCCCCCTGAGTGCCCGGCCTACATGGGCACAACTGGTAAAATTGTATAGGACCTGGCATACCCACTGCTGAAGAAAGGTTACCACATATACCTGGATAACTTCTACACAAGCCTGCCTCTTTTCAAACACCTATACCTCGCACAAACCCTGGCCTGTGGAACCTCCAGAAAGAATAGGAAAGGCTTCCCACAAGCCATAGTAAATAGGAAATTGCAAAGGGGAGAAAGAGCAACTTTGAGATGCAACAAAGTGCTGACCTTGAGGTGGAAGGATACCAGGAA
The DNA here is from genome assembly GCF_042186555.1 of Aquarana catesbeiana. NCBI lineage: Eukaryota > Metazoa > Chordata > Amphibia > Anura > Ranidae > Aquarana > Aquarana catesbeiana. Next base: position 9,681,317 of record NC_133334.1, on the reverse strand, counting down.
TGTGTACATGATGTCCACCATCCATGACGACGACACTACAGTTGAAGTTCAGAGAAGATGAGGTCCCATTGTAAAGACAAAATGTGTACAAGATTACAATCTGTACATGGGGGTGGATTTCAACGACCAAATGCTTCAGCCCTATTATCAATAAGTAGGTCCCGTTTCTGGTACAAGAAAGTAGCACTCTATTTAATTAATTTGGCCATTTATAATGCCTACATAATTTACACCAAATCCACCGAAAGCCCTGCCCACTTTCTAAAATTCATTGAAGAAGTTGTCACGTCCCTCATCTACCATCAAAGACCCCCCCAGAAAACCTTCGCTCTGATGCTGTTAGCCGACTTCATGAATGCCACTTCCCAGGCCACGTTCCACCATCTGAAGCAGGCCGAGGACGCCAAAAAAAGTTGAGTATGCAGCAGTAAAGGATTTCGAAGAGATACCAGCTACCATTGTCCCCAGTGTCCCCTTGAACCCAGCCTTTGCATTGGTGAATGCTTCAGACTATATCACACATCCCTAAAATATTAGCCCATATTCTTAACCATCTCCCCATTTTCATCATCTGTGCTTACCATTTCTCATGCTTCCTCAAATAATCATGCCACTGTCTTCTATGTGAACTGACCCTGGCCTGTTTTTTGACTATGCCTCTGCCAACCGTTTGGACTGCTTACATGTGAACTGACCCTGGCCTGTTTTACCAACTACGCTTCTGCCTACCATTTGGACTGCTTCCACATTATCTGACCCTGGCCTGTTTTATGGACTATGCTTTTGCCTCCTGCTTGGACTGATCTGTTGCCCTGCTACTGTAGGACACAGGGGTCTCACATGTGAAGGGCTCCAGAAATGTTTTTCCGGATGGAGAAAACAATTTTTTTTGTTGTCTCCGGGTTTCGTAATTTCCGGATTAAGGTCTGGAGTCCGGAGGCTTCATAGAGATTTAGGTGGGTCGAAGCATCTACCCCTGTGCACAGGTCTTACCTGATTGCGGCCCTCAGCCTGCTGCTGACTTACTGCCGCCATCCACCTGCCTGCAGCATAAACTGACCACACCTCTGCCTGCTACCTGGACTATGGAAATAATTAGCTGTAGCAGGGGCGTGACCGGATGTGGGAGTGAGAGGGTGTGTGAGATCTCCTCTCCCTCCGCTCTGACCAGCTAAGCTACGGGCTGAGGAGACTACCGGTGTGTTCAGCAGCACAAGCGGCAGTGTAAGCAGCGTTGTCCGGCTAACTATAGCACTACTGAGCAGATCGGTCCCCCGGCGCAGACGCGGTGGATGGAGCTGAGGTGGGGTGTGAGAGACCCCTGTGGCGTGCTAACGGCCGGGTGAGGGGATGCTCCGGTGGCGGCCATAGCAGCACCAGCAGTGGCGGCGTCAGTGAGTGTGGTGGTGGTGAGCCAGGAAGACGGAGCCATAGGGGTGGTGTGAGAGGCCCCCCCTCCGGGTTATCAGCAGCAATCAAATTTGGCCGAACACAGCAGCAGCAGCGGGGCAGTGAACGAAGTAAACCATCAGAATCAATATCGCAACACTGTGAATCTGGAGAGTTGCTAAGAAGACCCCAGACATAGGTGAAAACTTTCCTATTTTTTTTTATTATATATACTATGTTTGTGGCGGATGACTTTTTTCCCTGGTCCCTGGCCAAAGAGTTGGACTGTGAGTTGGCCTTGGATTGATTGGTTCTTGAAGAAACCTAATTGAGTCTGTAATGTGAAACCTGGGTTAAATAGAAACATGCTGCCTTATTACTTTCTGAGTTTATTTATCCTATTGAAGTAACATCTGAAATAGACAGAGGAAAATAGTAACCCCAGTCCGAAGTGGGAGACGGACGGGATACTGGCGTATGAGGTTTCACCTTTTTGTTTTTTAAAGCAATAATAGAACCAGTGGAACTGTGTGATGTAAGCTGCTTATTATAATCAACAGCTGTAAGTGTAACGGCGTTGCTTAAGTACTTGTTCACTGTCCCAAGAGTTATTGATCTGACGCTGGCAGAGTTATACGGAGAGCTATCTTGGTGATACCTCTTTTCTTTTTTCTCCATGCAAAACTAGTAGTCCGGGACTGCAACAATTTCATATCTCAATTTGCTAAAAGGAAAAGAATTTCCCTTTTTTTTTTTTCTCCTACCCCCCCCCTCTTTTTTTTTTGTTTTTTCTTTTTTCTCTCTCCCTCCCCCATGGCATAATAGCATGGCTGGGAAGCGGACAGCAGAGGAAAAATCAAACCAGCATCAGTTACAAAATCAGCCGCATCAAGCAGGAGGCCAGGTTACACGCTCGGCCAGAAACCAGACAAACCAAGCGAAAGTCGCAGCAGCAGCTGCAGTAGCGGCAGCAACAAAATTAGAGCGTTTTTCCAGGACATCCCTATCACCAGTAAAATCCCAACAGCTAACTCAAGCGAGTACCCAAGCGAGTAGGAAAAGTCAAAGTCAAAGCAGCGGGCCAATATCGGCCGCAACAAGCCCACTCGCAGTTCCGCCCTCAAAAAGTCACGAAGCAGGAAAACTTGCCCCTATAAGCGGTGACACAGACCCTAAAAGGCTACCCAACACAACTGAGCCCGGGATGGAGAGTAGCCAAAGTGGAGGAGCGGAAGAGCCATCAATGAGGGACCTCCTGTATGCGATTACTGCATGTAAGGAATCAATTTCTGGTTTGGATGTTCAGCTAAAAAGCATAAGAGAAGATCTGATTGCGTTGGGAGGCAGATTGAAAGAAACGGAGGGAAGAACAACAGTCCTAGAGGAAAGATTAAGCCTGGTGGAAGATATTCTATCTCCGCTTAGACAAGATATGACTGATATGAAGAAACGCATAGAAAATCAATCCGCCAAAATAGATGAACTAGAAAATAGAAATCGAAGAAACAACATAAGAGTAATAGGCATGCCTGAACGGAGCGAGGGACCTGATCCTATTGAATTTTTGGAGGGATGGATCAAGGAGACATTTGGGGCCACATCTTTTTCTCTTTTCTTTGGCATTGAACGCGCCCATCGAATCCCCAATAAATCTCGGCAGGGCAAGGAGTACCCAAGACCTATAATTATGAAAATGTTCAACTTTAGAGATAAGGTGTCTTTGCTTCGGAAAGCGAGAGAAATGAGAGAAATCCTGTATAGGGGAGCGCGAATTTCACTATATCAAGACTTCTCCCCAGACCTGCAAAAGCTCAGGGCGGCATACATGCCAACTAAACGTGTGCTTCAGCAAAAAAAGATGGATTATGCACTACTGTACCCCGCCCGTATGAGAATAACTACCAGGAATGGAACATTCTTCTTTGACTCTCCCCGCAAAGTGGAAGATTGGCTGGAGAATGCAGAGAGAATAACACGGAAGGAAGGAGAGGAGAGACTAGAGACTGATTAGATCAAGGAGGGGGGGTTGTTTTGTTTTGTTTTCTTGTTTCCTTGGGTCCCTCCTTTTTCTCTTCCCTCCCCCCCTTTTTTTTTTTTTTTTTTTTTTTTTTTTTTTTTTTTCTCCTCTCTCGTCCTTCTGTGGTACTAGGGAGGGGGGAGAGAAGAGGGGAGGGTGAAACAATGAGTAACACGCTAAAGAATTAAGTAAATGATGTGTTGCAGGTAGAGTTGAGAAAGAGGTACAGGGATAGATCATAAAGTAGTAAAGGTTAGTATACACTTACTTAATTCACTGGATTGACACGACAGATTATTTCTTATACGAACACAAAAAATTAAAAACATATGAATAGCACTAATAAGGTTGAAGGAACAGGATTATAAATTAGCACTAGTGGGATATTCACTTTTTAGAATACACTGAGCTGCTACGATAAACGATTTTGTTTACAAGTATAATAAATTAGAACACTTGAATAGCACTAAAATGGTCAGGGAGGGGGGGAGGGGGTGGGATAGGGACCCTCGGGTCAAAGAGGTATCGTAAATGTTTGGCACTGGCAAGGTATGCCAGTGTAGTATGGGGAATGAGTGTAAGTGGGAGGTCCGGAACATAGCCCCTAGGGTAGGCCCAGCTGGGCAGGGAGGGAAGGAAGGAGGTGGGTGGGAGAGGGGGTGGGGGAGACAGGAGGGAGAGGGGTGGGAGGGGGGGTGGAGTGGGGTGGGAGGGGGGGGGAGGATGGGGAGGGGTGGGTGGGAAAGTCACAATTCAAACAAATAATGAAAAACACCACAAATATAAAATCATATACAAATACCTCCTATGTTCCACCAAGGATGGTAAGGGGATTAGGAGGAATGCTGACTGTTATGTATTACTCATTGAGGGGACCCAAGGGGCAGGTAAAATTCTGAGGGACAATTGTATTCTCATTCCCTGCTCATGTTGTTGTCTCTTGCCTTATAGTTATTTGAATTGGTATGATCCCCTATATGAGTAAGGAAACTGGGAAAAGGAAAGGCCTACTCTTGATGACATGGAATGTGAGAGGGTTGGGGGATAGCGACAAGAGAAGGGCAATGTTTAGATTTTTTGATATAATGAAACCTCAGATAATCTGTTTACAGGAAACGCATTTGTGTTCCAACTCTGTCCACCTACTGCGCTCAAGGAGATACCCGACTCAGTTCCACTCCATGTACACCTCACACTCAAGAGGAGTCAGTATAGTGGTCTCCTCGGATGTCTCCTTTGAATGCATAGAACAGAGGGTGGACAGGGAAGGAAAATTTGTCTTCTTGCTATGTAAAATTAACGGTCTAACGTGCATAATTGCATCAATATACATTCCACCACCATTCTCACCAGCTTCTCTCGGGTGTCTATCACAATTCATAGCCTCATACCCGGATGTCCCGGTATTAGCACTGGGTGACTACAATAACATTTTAGACAACTCCCAGGATAGAATGTCTCTGACATCTAGAACTATGAAACAGTCAACCGGCAGGACTGCTTTCGCAGCCCTGATTATGGAAATAGGACTCCGGGATGTATGGAGAGAGAGACACGAAGAGGATAGATGCTATTCATGTTATTCTGCAACACATGATGTCCTCTCCCGTATCGACCTGGGTTTAGGGAATGAGGCACTCCTGCAGTTAGTGGAGGACTCAGCGTATGAGCCACGTTTATTATCTGACCACTCCCCATTCTGGGTGCGGTTAGGCACCACTGGAAAGCTGGGGCGACCATTATGGAAGGTGAACCCCTACTGGTTATCTCTGTTTCCCCAAGTAGATAGTACAAGAGAGGCGCTACGGGAGTTCCTGCAATTTAATAGGGGGTCTGCAAGCGCCATGGTAATATGGGATACATTTAAGGCATTCTTGAGGGGATGTCTTATTAAACAAATTGCGGGAATTAAAACACGCTCCAGGGAATGGGAAAACAAGGTACGGATAGAACTGATAGAAAGGGAACAGGTTTTGATAAGGGATCCATCAAAATCTAATCAAGAATCCTGGAGAGAGGTACAAGCGATATACAGCTCGGTTTGGTTATCAGCAGCAGAGAAGAGAAGATACTTTCAACAACAAAGCTACTTTGAAGAGGGGGAAAACACTGGCCGCCTTTTGGCCCTTATAGCCAGAGAGCAAAGAGATCCTACTACTATCCAGGTTGTGAGGGCTAAATCCGGGGAGAGGCAGACCCGTAGTTCAGACATCTTGAGTAGCTTTCAGCAGTTCTACGGGGATTTGTACTCCAGCAAAACTAGATATAACCCGTCTGAGTTGATGCAGTTTTTGCAGACCTGTCCGCTCCCGCAATTATCGGAAGCGGACAGGGAACTGTTGAACTGCCCAATCACATTAGTGGAATTAAGAGAAGCACTGGAGGGGACAGGTCACCATAAATCACCAGGCCCAGACGGGATTCCGGCAGAGGTATACTCCCATTATAGAGAGGACCTCTTACCATCATTACTGCAGGCTATAAGGGAGGCTGAGGAACTGGGCTATCTACCGGATAGCATGCGTGAGGCAATAATAACAGTAATTTTAAAGCCTGGGAAAGATAATTTTCTATTAGACTCATATCGTCCAATATCGCTACTAAATGCGGATGTCAAACTGTTCGCAAGTGTCCTGGCCAAAAGGTTATCTCGAGTGATTAGCAAGTTGGTCCATCGTGATCAGTCTGGCTTTATACCTACCCGATCTACATCAGATAATATAAGGAGACTCTACATGAACCTTCAGATGCCAGTGGATAACCCGGGGAGTAGGGCCATTCTATCTCTCGACGCCTCAAAAGCGTTTGATAGTGTTGAGTGGCCCTACCTCATGGAAACACTGAAAAGATTCGGGTTGGGAAGTAGGTTTGTAGCTTGGGTAGAGATACTTTATTTTAAACCCAGAGCCAGAATACGCATTAATGGTGACCTTTCGCCTCCATTTGAATTGCATAGGGGGACGAGACAGGGTTGTCCATTGTCTCCATTACTGTTCGCTTTGGCAATAGAGCCTTTAGCTATAAAGATCCGGAATTCAATGGAGGTGGTGGGGTTCCGTAGACATCAGAGAGAAGAAAAAATATCTTTATATGCAGACGATGCACTTATATATCTGGGTGACATGACCTCATCCTTGCGGGCAGTGATGGAGATAGTGAGAGAATATGGCAGTTTCTCAGGTTTTGTCATTAACTGGTCAAAATCAACGTTAATGCCTATAGACCAGCAGAGGGACCGACTACCAATGGGAACGGAACAAATAACAATAGTTGATAGTTTTAAGTACTTGGGAGTGATGGTGTCCCCAAACCCGGCCGAGTATCTCCGGTTGAACCTGGAACCACTGCTCTCCAGGCAGAAACAAAAAAGCAACAGCTGGTGCAGGCTCCCCCTATCAGTTATAGGACGAGCAAACCTAATAAAAATGGTGTGGGCACCACAGCAATTATATGTCTTCCACAACTCTCCGATATGGATATCAAAAAAATGGTTTAAGCAAATTGACACACTAATGAGGGAATTGATATGGAAAAAAAAGACACCCAGAATTAGCTTAGAAACATTGCAATACGAAAAGGATAGAGGAGGGCTTGCAATACCCAACTCTAGGCTATATTTCCTGGCATCACAATTTCAACAAATGGCAGGATGGGGTCGAAAGGGAAATGAGGACCCTACATACCAATTGGTGACTATGATGGAACCCACACTAGAAGCGGCCTCTCATCTGGAAATGGATTTGCCAAGCATGAAGGGGGTAGATCCAATAAGTACGCTTTTTAAAAAGGTATGGGGTGAGGTTCGGAAAATCCTAAAAATAACAGGCGTGCTTTCATTCACGCCGATCTGGCACAATAGTAGATACTCTGAGATCCAGGGATTACAGGGGTTCACACAATGGCAAGAAAAGGGGATTCAGTTCTTCCCACAATTATATGAGGGAGAGGCGTTGAAGACATACGAACAATTATGTAGGGAATTCCACTTGAATCCGAGGGGCTTTTTCCAGTACCTCCAACTACGCCATGCGATACAGGCACAACAAATAACACACTCCCAGACAGTACCGGCAGTTTCATTTCTGAATGAGATCTTTTTGGCAGATACAAGGAAAGGGTTAATATCCAAAATATATAAGGAGTTGCTGAGGTCAGTCCAGGATCATACATTGTTAAAGTGCCGAAATAAATGGGTAGAGGACATAGGAGAAATAGATGAAAAACAATGGGAAATGGCGCTCGAGGCTATTCCAGTGGTGTCACTCTCCGCAACCCAAAGACTGTCACAATTACTCATTCTTCACAGGGCCTATAGGACATCAGTACAGCTCTATAAATGGGGTCGAGGAGACTCCCCACTGTGTCCCAAGTGTAAGGTACACAGAGGGGACTTTATTCATCTAATTTGGAGGTGCCCAAAGCTGCATAGGTACTGGGATGAGGTTTCCCAACATATTTCAAGGTTGGCGCGGGTCCCCATCCCCCTTAATCCGACCGTATACCTGCTCGGAGCTATAAGTGTAAAGATGTACCCGGGAGGAAAGTACTTCATGTTATCTAGACTGATGTATCTTGCCAGGAAACTTATTGCAAAGTACTGGATGGCTTCAACTGTCCCTACAGCTAAGCAATGGATTGCCTATGTCAATTCGTTTCTCCCCAGAGAACGACTGGCCTACGCCCGTAGAAGCGATCAGAGTAAATTCAACAAGATATGGTACCCATGGCTGGGGGATGCGGACCTGGCCCCACATCAATTGATAGTAGAAAGGCTTCAGATGTAGTGACTGGGGGGGGGTGATGCAGAGAGGAAGAACGAGATTGAGATACCCGAGGGGAAGGAAAGCGAGAGTAAGTACATAGGGGGGGGAGAAGAAGGAGGAACAGGAAGATGGCCTGTAAAATTAATGATAACAAAATCAGATAAATAAGAACATTGGATAGGAGGGAAACCCGCGGTAGTTGTATAGGTGGTGCAAGAACCATCAAAGGTAATATGAAAGGTTTGTTGTGACGGAGGGGGGGTGGGACAGGGAGGGGTGGAGGGGAGGGTTGGAATAAAATGAAGGGAAAAGGAGGAACGAACTAGCAATAGAGATATGATTTTGTATGGAGGAAGGGCGGGAACACGAGAATAGGACTACATAAACTACACACTCTATACCATGTTTTGCTTTACAATATAATGTGAATGATTGAAATTATGCTTTTCCTTTTTTTGCCAGACATAGCCCCTGTGTGGGTCGACCTGGCTTTTGTCTTATATTGTTATAATTTATTGGCATATGTGCAATAAAAATGATTGAGATTGAAAAAAAAAAAAAAAAAAAAAAAAAAAAAATTAGCTGTAGCAAGAGGCAGTATGTTTATGAAGGGCTGGAGAGCTGTACAATAATGAGTGCAGGGAGGTAACGGTGTACCAGGACCAATATTATGGCTGTGCTGGCTGTCTGTGCCTGGACAATTTCTATGGACAAATGCTTTGGCTGTGCTGACGATATCCTTGTGCTGACTATAGACAATATTAATGCCTGCTGCCTGGATAATTACTATTGTTGCTAAGCACATCCCTGCCTGCTGCCTTCTGCCTGCACCAATTCTCTCCTCTGGAGACACTACTAAAACCACAGGTAATACTTTTTTTATACCCTTTCCTCAATAGAATTTATTTTGGAGTGTAATTTTTGGTATGTAAATGCTATGTGTTAGAAATATAAGGGCCTTCAAAAATAATAGGTTGTCAGGAAATTAGATGTGTAATTTATGCTTGTAGAATGCCTGAAGGTGCTACTTCAATGGTGGGCCTCTGTATGTGGGTAGGCTGTGTAAAAGTCTGACACATGTGGTATCGCCATACTCAGGAGGAGTAGCAGAATGTATTTTGGGGTGTCATTTTTGCTATGTACATGCTATGTGTTGAAAATATCTTAAAAATGGACAACTTTGTGGAAAAAAATGCGTTTTCATTTTTTTCCCACATTTTCAAAAAACTTCTGGAAAAAAATGAACAGTTCAAAAGACTCATTATGCCTCATAGATTATACATTGGGGTGTCTGCTTTCCAAAATGGGGTCATTTTGTGGGCATTTCCATTGTCCTATGGGGCTCCAGGGCCTTCAAAACTGTAATAGGTGGTTGAGAAATGAGATGTGTAATTTATGCTTGTAGAACACCTGAAGGTGCTCCTTCCCTGGCGGGCCTCTGTATGTGGCCAGGCTGTGTAAAAGTCTAACACATGTGGTATCGTCATACTCAGGAGGAGTAGCAGAATGTATTTTGGGGTGTCATTTTTGCTATGTACATGCTATGTGTTGAAAATATCTTAAAAATGGACAACTTTGTGGGGAAAAAAATGCGTTTTCATTTTTTTTACACATTTTCCAAAAACTTCTGGAAAAAAATGAACAGTTCAAAAGACTCATTATGCCTCATAGATTATACATTGGGGTGTCTGCTTTCCAAAATGGGGTCATTTTGGGGGCGTTTCCATTGTCCCGGGGGTTCCAGGGCCTTCAAAACTGTAATAGGTGGTTGAGAAATGAGATGTGCAATTTATGCTTGTAGAACACCTGAAGGTGCTCCTTCCCTGGTGGGCCTCTGTATGTGGCCAGGCTGTGTAAAAGTCTCACACATGTGGTATCGCCATACTCAGGAGGAGTAGCAGAATGTATTTTGGGGTGTCATTTTTGCTATGTATATGCTATGTGTTGGCAATATCTTAAAAATGGACAACTTTGTGGAAAAAAAATGCGTTTTCACTTTTTTTCCCACATTTTCCTAAAACTTCTGGAAAAAAATGAACAGTTCAAAAGACTCATTATGCCTCATAGATTATAAGTTGGGGTGCCTGCTTTCCAAAATGGGGTCATTTTGTGGGTATTTGTACTTTCCTGGCTTGTTAGTGTCTCAAGAAATGAGATAGGTCTTCAGTACATCAGGTGTGATCAGGTGTGATCAATTTTCAATGATTTGCACCCTAGCTTATAGACTCTATAACTTTCACAAAAACCAAATAATATACACTAATTAGGGTTATTTTTACCAAAGATATGTAGTCGTATAAATTTTGGCCAAAATTTATGAAGAAATGTTACTAATTTGCAAAATTTTATGACAGAAACAAAGAAAAAGGCATTTTTCCACCAAAATTTCAGTCTTTTTTTATTTATAGCACAAAAAATAAAAAAACCCACTAGTGATTAAATACCACCAAAAGAAAGCTCTATTTGTGTGAAAAAAAGGACGCAAATTTCATTTGGGTACAGTGTTGCATGACTGAGTACCGTAATTGTCATTCAAAGTGTGAGAGCGCTGAAAGCTGAAAATTGGTCTGGGCAGGAGGGGGTGAAAGTGCCCTGTGGGCAAGTGGTTATTGTGCTGTATTGTGCTGTATTAAGTGCTGTATTGCTAAAAATGGCCTGGTCATTGAGCAGCCAAATCTTCTGGGGCTGGAGTGGTTAAATATGTTCCTAGGAATGTTTAACTGTAATATTCCACCCATAATCCGCATGTAGAAAAATAATTATATGCATATTCTTATCAGAAATAGCTTTAATATGTTCATTGTTAGGTGTTAACATGATATTCCACCCATAATCCCCCCAAAAAATAATAATTCTACCCATATTTCCATCAAAAACAGGTCAAATTTAATTTTCCATTAGTTCTGTATAATTTATTATGAACCTGTTGTACAGCTGTGTATATATCAGCAAGTTAACAGTTAAACATTAGCAACTGCTTCTTGCAACATTGTATCAAGCACTGCAGAAAAGAATACCATAACTTGAGAAACAACAGAGTTATTACCATATATATATATGTGTGTGTATAAATTACACTGACATCTAGTGAGAGTTCTGAGTATTGCAGCCAATAATCCAATCACCCCATCATCCCAATAGGCAGTTTAGTATATCCCAAAATATTGCTTTTTTTTTTCAAAATTGTCGCTCTTTGTTTTTTGATAGCGCAAAAAAGAAACGCAGAGGTGATCAAATACCACCAAAAGAAAGCTCTATTTGTGGGGAAAAAAGGACATCAATTTTGTTTGGGTACAATGTCGCACAACCGCGCAATTGTCAGTTAAAACGACGCAGTGCCGTATCGCAAAAAAGGGCTTGGTCAGGAAGGGGGTAAATGCTTCCAAACTGCTTCCAGTGAAGTGGTTAATCTTACCTCTTTTTGGTGATTCTTCCATTTTATTAAACTTGCATTGATAAAAATGCTCTGTCCTCTGGAAATAGATTGCTCAAATAATCCAACATCGTTAGTGAGAATAGTTTTGTTGACTAATAAATGGTTTTGGATTACATATTGTGTAACAAATTCTCCGTCTTCATTAAAGTATTGATGTGAAGTGTCTTCGGAAAAGTAGTATGAAGCTTGTATATATCGGTGCAACTTCTGCAGGAGAACAAAATTTGATTGAAACTATAATGCAGTTTAATGGACACTTGTTGAGCCATGGACCTCGTGTTTTCTGGAGGGCTGGACTTATTCCATGAGGTCACTATCTATGCTGTTAATACCTCAAGTGCCACCTTACAGTATGTACGAAGGTTGCCAAGCTACTCTAAAATCCACCCAACCTAACATTCCAATTTTTTGTGAACAGCAATAGTTTTGGTAGAGTTTCTCATGATATTCTTCCACTGGACAATATATACTTATTCCCCACTTAAAGCACAGCTCCAGTCATTTTTTTTTTAAAGCACCCCCATGATAGTTGCAGCTTATGCCATTCAAATTGGCATAAGCTGCATATGCAATTGTTTGTGTTCCTTGTAAATGCAATGTGACTCACTGTCTCCTCTCAATTCTGTAGGCATCCATCATCAGTGTGTGCATCTGAAGCCCGGTTGGACTTTCTCCAAGGATACAGTGCAGCTGACTACCCAGCATTCACCTCCTAATCATGCGCCTGCACAGTGTGAAGAAAGTGAGGCACACTCGGCAAGGTGCGGAAGATCCCAGTTGACCGATAGCTACTGGGATATGTGTGTCATCAATCCCAAATGGGTGGGAGGATATGACGTACCTCGCTGTGGCAAGGTAATACAGAAGTGCAGCGCTTCAGGATGCCTAAGGTATGTAAACATTAGAAAAAAATATTCCCAAACATTGATGGCATAGCGGAAAGCAGTGCCTGGGGTCAATAGGGTTCAATATTGAGTTGGTCCACCCTTTGCAGCTATAACAGCTTCAACACTTCTGGGAAGTCTGTCCACAAGGTTTAGGAGTGTGTCTATGGGAATGTTTGACCATTCTTCCAGAAGCGCATTTATGAGGTCAGGTACTGATCTGGCTCACAGTCTCAGCTCAAATTCATCCCAAATGTATGCTATCGGGTTAAGGTCAGGTCTCTGTGCAGGCCAGTCAAGTTCCTCCACCCCAAACTTGCTCATCCATGTCTTTATGGACCTTACTTTGTGCACTGGTGCGAAGTCATGTTGAAATAGGAAGGGGCCATCCCCAAACTGTTCCCACAAAGTTGGGAACATGAAATTGTCCAAAATGTCTTGGTATGCTGACGCCTTAAGAGTTCACTTCACTGGAACTAAGGGGCCAAGACCGACACCTGGAAAACAACCCCACACCATAATCCCCCCTCCACCAAATGATTTGGACCAGTGCACAAAGTAAGGTCCATAAAGACATGTAGGAGCGAGTTTGGGGTTGAGGAACTTGACTGGCCTGCACGGAGTCCTCACCTCAACCTGATAGAACACCTTTGGGATCAATTAGACTAGAGACTATGATCCAGGCCTTCTCGTCCAACATCAGTGCCTGACCTCACAAATGCACTTCTGGAAGAATGGTCAAACATTACCATAGACACACCACTCCTAAACCTTGTGGACAGCCTTCTCAGAAGAGTTGAAGCTGTTATAGCTGCAAAGGGTGGGCCAACTCAATATTGAACCCTATGGACCAAGACTGGGATACCATTAAAGTTCATGTGCCTCTAAAGGCATGCGTCCCAATACTTTTGGCGATATACAGTGCCTTGCAAAAGTATTCACCCCCTTGGAATTTTTCGTGTTTTTTTGCCTCACAACCTGGAATTAACATGGATTGTTTGAGAATTTGCATCATTTAATTTACAGAACATGCCCACAACTTTGAAGATTTTTTTTTATTATTGTGAAGCAAACAACAAATAGGACAAAATAACCGAAAAAGTCAATGTCCATAACTATTCACCCCCCCCAAAGTCAATATTTTGTAGAGCCACCTTTTGCGGCTATCACTGCTCCAAGTCGCTTTGGATAAGTCTCTATGAGTCTTGCCACATCTTACCATTGGGATTTTTGCCCATTCCTCCTTGCAAAATTGCTCCAGCTCCTTCAAGTTGGATGGTTTGCGCTCATGAACAGCAATCTTTAAGTCTGACCACAGATTTACTATTGGATTGAGGTCTGGGCTTTGACTAGGCCATTCCAACACATTTACATGTTTCCCCTTAAACCACTGAAGTGTTGCTTTAGCAGTGTGTTTGGGGTCATTGTCCTGCTGGAAGGTGGACCTCCGTCCTAGCCTCAAATCACACACAGAGTGGTACAGGTTTTGCTCAAGAATATCCCTATATTTAGCACATCTATCTTTCCCTCAACTCTGACCAGTTTCCCAGTCCTGACTGCTGAAAAACATCCCCACAGCATGACGTTGCCACCACTATGTTTCACTGTGGGGATGGTGTTCTTTGGGTGATGTGATGTGTTGGTTTTGTGCCAGACATAGCATTTTCTTTGATGGCCAAAAAGTTCAATTTTAGTTGAACTCATCAGGCCAGAGCACCTTCCTCCATACATTTTGGGAGTCTTCCACATGCCTTTTCACAAACTCAAAACATGCCATTTTTTTTTTTGCTGAAAGTAATGACTTTCTTCTGGCCACTCTGCCATAAAGCCCAACTCTATGGAGCGTACGGCTTATTGTCGTCCTATGTCCAGATACTCCAGATACTTAACTTAGGTCTTTGTGCTGCCTCTCTGATTAATGCCCTCCTTGCCCATTCTGTGAGTTTTGGTGTGCGGCCGTCTCTTGGCAGGTTTGCTGTTGTGCCATGTTCTTTCCATTTGGTTATGATAGATTTGATGGTGCTCCTAGGGATCATCAAAGATTTTGATGTTTTTTTATAACCTAACCCTGATTTGTACTTCTCAACAACATTGTCCCTTACTTGTTTGGAGAGATCCTTGGTCTTCATGGCAGGGTTTGGTTGGTGGTGCCTCTTGCTTAGGTGTTGCAGCCTCTGGGGCCTTTCAAAAAGGTGTGTGTATATGTAATGACAGATCATGTGACACTTAGATTGCACACAGGCGGAGATCATTTCACTAATTATGTGACTTCTGAAGGTAATTGGTTGCACCAGAGCTTTTTATGGGCTTCATCACAAAGGGGGTGAATAGATACACACGTGCCAATCATCAGTTTTTTATTTCTGAAAAATAGTTTTATGTATATATTTTTTTAATTTTACTTCACCAACTTAGACTATTGTGTTCTGATCATCACATATAATTCAGATTAAAAAACATTGAACTAAAGGCTGTAATGTAACAAAATAGGTAAAAAGCCAATACTTTTGCATGGCACTGTAGTGTATATATACAGCCTGTCAAAAAATCAGCAGTACAGTACCTTCAATCATACAGCCAGGTACTGTGCTGTAGGGGAAGGCAGAGAACACAGCACACTTCATTTGCTTTCACTTTGCAGTGTCTTCACTGTCTGACGGAGCTCCCAATGCCGATACACGATGGGGAGTTTTGTTTGACCGCCTCTCTCTACCAGTTGCACGGGCCCCCCAGAGCAGAGCCATTGCGACCCCTGCAACCCCTGTTGCTACACCACTGTGTGGCTGTGATTAGGAATACTGACTGGTGACAGTTGTTAAATGTAAATCATTTTTTTATTCAATTATTTTAAAGCCTTTTATTCAACATTTTTTTCTTGTTTTTTTCTTTTTTACATACTCTCATCAGAGTAGTTCAGTGTCACCATAGTAACACTGTACTACTCTGGGGAGGTGATCAAGCATTTTTTTTTCTTTTTTACACTTTGATTACTGTTACAATGGTGATCACAGTAAGAGTAATATTTTCAACTGTCATGAATGGGTTACATGCATGACAGCTGTGAATACTAGGGATCTGTGATTGGCTACAGCTAATCACATGTTACAGGGTGCTGTGATTGGCCCAGGTACCATATGATAGCTGTGTGCCAATCACTCATCACTCTGCAGGAAACACAGCTGTTAAGAATGAAATTCATGCACAATAGCTTTGTTGGCATTGTGATCAGGTAATCGCATAGTGATTCCTGGACTGGGATCCACAATCTTCTGTGTCCAGGGAAGTAGCATGCAGCATGCCCCTAACCCAGAAAAGGGCTGGTTCATGTAAATGTACGTGATCCAAGCTGTCCATGTCGGCCGCCCACCGTAAATGTATAGTGGGCGGCTGGCAAGTGGTTAATTAATAAATAAATCACAAAAAAATACAATTGCCCCTGATGTAAATCCAAGATTAAACGCATTGCCCAACAATGTAGGTACATCATCCCTGATGACCTGCCAGACAATAAGTCCCATGCAAAAATGATCCTCTCCTGTTGATATTCCAATCACAAATGACAGCTCCCTGGCCAGCTGCTGAATGTCAACCAACTGGTCAAGTGTCCAAGCATGATCGTGACCATATTTGGTCAATGACATCACTCAGGATACCCTTCCAATTGGTTGACATTCAGCGGCTGGCCTAGGAGCTGTCATATGCAACAAGAGAAGCAGAAGGATTATTGGTGGGTCATCAGGGCATCATTTATTGTGATCAATGTTGGGTCTACATAGCTGGATGGTATAAATGGCATTGAATTTACATTGAGGGATGATGTTTTTTTATTTTTGTACTTTTTTAATTCAGGATTTTTCACATTATCTCTGTGTTTATTTACCATTTTACTTTTTACCGTGAAGGATAAACAAGGGGTACTATGCACTCCTCACTCACATAGGGGGTCCCAAAATGTTAAATTCCCCCCATCTTAAAGGGACATCCAGATTTTGATAAGTCTCCTCCGCAGAACCTCACATCTTTCTTGCCTTTTCTCCCAATAACATGGGGGCTGGGTGTACTTCCAGGGGAGCTTAGCAAGGTACCCATGCAATGTTGATAGCATGCGATTCGGTATGGCTCAAGAGGGAGCGGAGGCTGCAAGCTCACTGCCCCTCCCTTCCCTGGACACCCAGGCAGCGTGCTAAAGTTGGTCTGGTATGACATTGTCAGGGGGGATATTGTGATCAATACCTAGAAGTGTTATATCTAGGCATGCGCAATTCATTTAGTTCCGAATCGAAATTATGAAGATGTTTTCGTTATGTGGAAATTCAGATGTATCTGAATTTCCGAATTACAATAGGAACGAATTTAAATTAATCCAAAATAATTCAACGAAATTCAGCCGAAATTCTAATTCAAATTGAATTGAATCTAAAAATGAATTTAAAATTGAATTTGAAAACAAGAATAGAATAAAATAGAATAGAAAATAGAGGAATAACATAGAAAAGAATAGAATACAGTAAAAAAGAACATATAGAGAAGAAAATATAAGAATATTATAAAATATAATAGAAAACAAAAGGAAAAGAATGTAAAAAGAATAGGATAGAAAAACAACAGAATAGAATAGAATAGAATAGAAAGAATATAACAGACTTCCGAAACTTGAATTTTGAATTAAATAAATTTGAATAGAAAAGATTAGATGTTCTGCCCACATCTAGTTACACTTGCATATTACTTAACCAGTTGCCGACCAGCCGCCGTCGTTATACGGCAACAGGTGGGCTCTCCTGCGTGAATCGCCGTAGCTGTACGGCGGCTCGCGCAGGCGCAGTTGCGCGGGGCATGCGCACATGCACACTGCGCACGTTTGCCTGCTGGTTGGGCGGACTCGATGTCCACTGGCGGCCCGCGATCTCCTAGTATAGAGGCAGAATGGGGATCTGCTTTTGTGAATAAGGTGGATCCCTATTCTGACAGGGGACATGTCAGAGATCTACTGTTTCCAGTCATCGGGAACAGTGGTCTCTATCATGTCCCTGCCAGCCGATCCCCCCTACAGTTAGAACACACCCAGGGAACACATTTAACCCCTTGATTGCCCACTAGTGTTAACTCCTTCCCTGCCAGTTGATCAGTGCATTTTTATTGCACTGATCAATGTAATAATGTCACTGTTCCCCAAAAAGTGTCATTTGGGGTCAGATTTGTCCGCCACAATGTCGCACTCCCACTAAAAATCTCAGATCGCCGCCATTACCAGTAAAAACAATAAAAGAAATAAAAGTCCCTAAATCTATCCCATAGTTTGTAGACGCTATAACTTTTGTGAAAACCAATCAATATACGTCTATTGCGATTTTTTTAACGAAAAATATGTAGAAGAGTATTTATTGGCGTATAACACGCACCTTAACTTTAAGAGGGAAGTTTCTGCGAAAAACCTTAAATCTTAAAATAAGGGTCAGTGCTCTGCAGCCTCACCAGTGCCCATCAATGCAGACTGATCTATGCCCATCTGCAGCCTCTAATGTGCCCATCATTGCAGCCTGTTTAGTACACATCTGTAGACTCGCCTTTGCCAAGGCGATTGCAGCCGCGCCAGTGCTGGATGACACAGATCCGCCTATCTCCTGTGTATCCGGCGCTCAGTCACTCACAGTCCTGCCCGGCTCATATGATGGACAGAACAGTGGTCCAATGCCGGGCCAGGGGGGCGGGACTGTATGTGACTGAGCACCGGATACACAGGAGATTGCGGCTGTGTCTAATCCAGCGACGCTCGTCCCCTACTTCCACTCCAAGGCAGCGGGGATTGGCATATAACACGCACACACGATTTCCCCCTGATTTTAAGGGGGAAAAAGTGCATGTTATATGCCGATAAATACTGTATAGTGGCCTAAACTGATGAATACATTTGTTTTTTTATAGCAAAAAGTAAAAAAATATTTTTTTTTTCAAAATTGTCGGTCTTTGTTTATAGGGCAAAAAATAAAAACCGCAGAGGTGATCAATTATCCCCAAAAGAAAGCTCTATTTGAAGGAAAAAAGGACATAAATTGTGTTTGGGTAGAGCGTCGCACGCCCGCACAATTGTCAGTTAAAGCGGCGCAGTACCATATCGCGAAAAAATGGCCTGGTCATTATGGGGGCAAATTCTTCCGGGCCTAGTTAACATGCATGGTTAAGGACATTAAAATAATAAATGAAATGAATTGCAGTTTACCAGTCCTTGGATGTGGTGGCTGCATTCGTTTTCATTTTCAGCAAGAACAAAAAAAAAGCCTGCTGATCTTCCCAGAAATGTGATGTTGTTGTCATTTCTCAGGAACAGAGCTTGAAGCAAAACAATGTTATCTTTCTTTGTAAACAGCACTGACTTCCAAAATTTAAGTTTTGAATTGAATAGATTTGAATAAAATAGATTAGAATAGAATGGAAAAGAATTGACTAGAACGGAATAGAAAATAATAGATTAAAAAATAGAATAGCTTTCAATAGAATAGTTTAGAATAGAAAAGAATAAAATAAAAAAATAAAAGAATAGAAAAATAGAATATAAAAAAACATTAAACTAGAATAGAGTTGAATAAAAATAGAAAGAATATAACCACCTTCCAAAATTCTAATTTTAAATAGAATAAATTTGAATTCAAATAGAATAGATTAGAATAGATAAGAATAGAATATTAAAGAAAAAAATAGAATAAAATAGAAAAAAAAGAGAATAGAATAGAATAAAATAGAAAGAATATAATCGTCTTCCAAAATATAAATTTTGAATAGAATAAATTTGAATGCCAATTCAAATTTTTCAAATTCGGACAAATTGAATTCAATTATTTAAATAATAAATCAAAAAGAAACAAATTGTTTTCACTCTTGCACACTTGCACATTACGTAACATGCATTGTTAAGGACATTAAAATATATCAATAGATTAAATGTATTGCAGTTTAACAGTCCTTGGATGTGGTGGCTGCATTAGTTTTGATTTTCAGCAAGAAAAAAAAAACCTTTTGATCTTGCCAGAAATGTGATGTTGTTGTAATTTCTCATGAACTGAGCTGGAAGCGAAACAATGTTATCTTTCCCATTACTCCCAAAAAATAGACAGACGTGTTTCAAGTCCAGCCTGGCTGGCAAGCATGAATTCCTCCATAGATACAGTGGAGAACTTAGTGAAGCCACCCAGGGACAAGTAGTGTGAGTTATTTGCTGGGTTACAAAGATAAAAGGGAAAAAGTGATTCAGATATGCTTTACTCTAATGCCCCGTACACACGGTCGGACATTGATCGGACATTTTGACAACAAAATCCATGGATTTTTTCCGACGAATGTTGGCTCGAACTTGTCTTGCATACACACGGTCACACAAAGTTGTCGGAAAATCTGATCGTTCTGAACGTGGTGACGTAAAACACGTACATCGGGACTATAAACGGGGCAGTAGCCAATAGCTTTCATTTCTTAATGTATTCTGAGCATGCGTGGCACTTTGTGTGTCGAATTTGTGTACACACAATCGGAATTTCCGAAAACGGATTTTGTTGTCGGAAAATTTTATAGCCTGCTCTCAAACTTTGTATGTCGGAAATTCCTATGGAAAATGTGTGATGGAGCCTACACACGGTTGGAATTTCTGACAACGAGGTCCTATCACACATTTTCCATCGGAAAATCCTATCGTGTGTACATGGCATAAGTAGGCTGCACTCACCTGGTGATTAAAGTCAGATAAATGGCTTCCAGATGTCTTCATGAATCCAAGCATATCATGTAGGGCGGTGGCCATAGAGTAAACCGCGAGATACACTTGGTGGGCATTACCGCCATGGAAGAAGTGTTGGATATCAGTAATATGTTCTGTGCCATTGCACTCATGAAGTGACCTTTTATATAAATATTCAAAGAGAAGATTTTTGTGTTTATCTACAGAAGAACAACCAAATTCAATCATCGACAGATCTTCAAGTAATTTGTCGTCTGGCTTTTTTTGAGGTTGGAATTCATTAACAAAATTCTGAAATTCTGCAATACTTGTGGACTTGGCCCCAAAGGACAAACTACAATTAAATATTTCTGGGTGTTTACCAATGAGGACAATGTTTGCTGCCCAGACAGGACTAAGGATGATCGTTCCGTCTTCTACATAACCTCTTATAAAATGTAGAAAGTCAGTGTCAAAATCAAACAACGTCCCACAGATTACAATGACATTGACAGATCCTTTTTTAATAGAATGTGCTTGTTCATCTAACTTTCTAAACATGGATTCCCGCACAGCAACTTCTATTTTAAAGGAAATGCAAATTTTATAGAGATTCATGACTTTCCTCAAAACCATATACTCTTCGCTCCCGCTGTCATCATCAGATCTAATAATTCCTATCCAGGTCCACCCAAAATACTTCAGCATTTGAGCCAAGTTAGAATAAATTACAAAATCATTTCGAAGCATCCGGAACAAGGTTGGGAAAACCCTCTTGTCTTTCAGTGATGGACTGGTTGCACCATAACTGATCTATAAAACATGAATTGACAATGCTACAAATCTGCATGATATATAAAAACATGGTGGACCTGGCTGGCCAAAGATTACATTCTGGATTTCAGCAGAAGCGTTTTGTAATCAGTGATGAGTTCTAATTAGGGATGAGCTTAGTGTTTGGTCTGAACGCTAATTCAGACGTTCATGCAAAAGTCAAACATTTAGGGCGTTCAGAGTGGATGGGCGTTCAGTGGTTGCTAAGGAACCAGAAGCTGCTTTCACCCGCTGTTTCCATACCAACCACTGTCATAACCCATTAATTTACAGTCCACGGCTATGTAAGCAAATGAGCGGGTAATTGAGCGGGTTACATCATTACCTTTATATGGCCACATGGTTAAATTTGGGAAATTACATTAATCTGGACAGGGAATGTGGGAATGGGGCCCTTGTCCTTACCAATAGAAAGACAAAGTGCTTTGCTGAGAGGGACCTCCCTGGCAAAGCTCAATCCACATGTTGAGGGCATGTGACTCTTGTCCCCACCTTTCTTGGCCAGTCAGGCTGAATGCTCAGGTTTAGGGTCCGAAGTGAATTTTTAGAGGGACCTCACACATTTTTTTTTTGCATGGACTTCACTTCAAGACCAAGGAATTCCTGAGTGACCTCACACCATTTTTAAAATTGTATTTTTCATTTTTACCCCCTTCCTGCCCAGGACAATTTTCAGATTTCAGCGCTGTCACACTTTGAATGACCATTGCGCGGTCATGGAACACTGTATCCAAACTAAATTTTTATCATTTTGTTCACATAACTCAAGCTTTCTTTTGGTGATATTTAATCACCACTGCCTTTTTTGCTAAATAAATGAAAAAAAGGCTGGAAATTTTGAAAAAAATTTTTAATTTCTATTACAATTTTTTTGCAAATAACAAATTGTTCTACGTTTCTTTGGTGAAAATAACCCAAATCAGTGTATATTATTTAGTCTGTAGGAAGGTTATAGAATCCACAAACTATTGGATATATATCTGAAAATCGATCAATCCTCTCATTTCTTGAGGTCCAAAAATACCAGTACAGTACAAATACCCCCAAATGATCCCTTTTTAAGTAGATAGTCCAAGTTATTTAGTAACTTGGACTATCCGACTTGTTAAAGGGACGAAAGCCTTTGGGCTCACCATCTGTGACCTATCCCATATCACTACTAAAAAGTGCATTTAAAAGCTACTATTCATGAATGAGGCCCTTCATTTGGCTGTTTAATGCCTCTCTATACCCCCCTTGGAGCCGGTCAAGCAAGATTTTCTCTCTCCCTTCCCCTCTTCTCCTTCACAGTGGCTTGGATGCCTCGCGCTTCCCATATTTTGGTCATGTCCCAATTAGATCTCCTGAGGACGCTTTGGGTGAAACGCGTAGTGATCTATTGGTGCTGGTATTGTGATTCCGTTGGTTGGCCTTCAGATAGAAGACTATTGTAAAGGAATACACTCATTATTTTTGTGGCCACCTGTACAGGTCTCCTTGTTTAGCCATATCTGTAATAGATGGGAGAATGTATATGTACAGTGACATATCTATGCACTTGTCTTTGTGACATGTTTTTAAGATGATATTTAATAAATGTTAATATTTTATTTATACTTTTGAGTACCCCCTTTTTTCCCCATTGGGATTATAGTGGCAGCCCTTAAAGTCTGTTTTCCAATTTCACTTTTTCTACTGATCATGATTACAGATGATGTGATAAAACCATAAAAAATAAATAACCCAAAAAGTAAGCTAATTTATATATTTTGTATTTTTTTTTTGTTTAACAATAAATAAAAAAGGCAAAAATAAAATTCCAATAGTTTCCATTCATTATTTTTTGTAGGTAGTACACAGTTACACAGTTACACAGTTGATCTGGTTGAAAAAAGACACAAGTCCAAGTTAATCAGCCAAAAAAAAAACCACACACACAAATAGAAAACCTCCATATATACTATTCTGTACCCACAGTAGAGGAAGGTGAAAAAAACTCAATAAAGCATTATACAATTTGCTCCAGCGGGGTAAAAAATCCTTCTTGATCCCCCAAGAGGCAATCGGATACTCCCTGGATCAACTTTACCTATAAATATTAGTATTCAGTTAAATTATGTACATTTAGGAAATAATCAAGGCTTTTTTTTTTTAAAGCAATCTACTGAGTTGGCCAGAACCGGCTCTTGAGGGAGTCTATTTCACATTTTCACAGCTCTTACTGTGAAGAAGCCTTTCTGTATTTGGAGATTAAATCTCTTTTCCTCAAGACGTAAAGAATGCCCCCTTGTTCTCTGTTATGACCCTGAAATTGAATAACTCATCTCCAAGTTCACTTTATGGACCACTTATGTAGCACCCTGGTGTTTAGGCAGGGTTGCTCTTAAATTTACCTGCCAGGTATAGCTGGCTTGGCTAATTGTTAAGGATCAATTGATTTCACGTTAAGTCTGTAATTGCTGCACTTCACTCTTTTGCTGCTAGGTGGCTGGGTACTTGGTGGTAATAGATATGGGAAGGGCAATGCAAGGTCAGATTATAGGTGTATGGGGTATCCCAGCCAATGGGCAGGGGTTTTCTTGAATCCCTTGGTCTGCGCGGAGAACCTATATATTTGGGTGGAGTCAGGTGATCAATGTTCTGTGCCACCTGGACGGCAGTCTGAGTGGATGTGTGTTGTATTGCCTGGGCTGGAAGGCCAGAGTTTGGGCCTATCCCAGGCACATATGGCTGCTAGGCTGTCTGAGGGCCTATCCAGAAGCAAGAGAATAGGGCAGGATTGGGATTGCGGCTTGCAGTCCAACCAGAAGTGACGGCCGGAGAACCTGTCATGGTCGGGACCAAGGGATCATCCACCTTATTATCAGGGACCACAGTGAGTAGCTGAAGCAAATACCAGAGCAGTATTCTCACCAAGAATCAGGAAACTTCAGTGGGTATCATGCCAGGCACCCAGCCAGCGGAGGTGACGCTTGCAGAGCAGCCTTGTGTGTCAATCTAGGGACCAAGCAGGCCAGTGGAGTGAAGCTTGAGAAGTATCTCGAGTGCCAAGCTAGGGACCCAGCAGCGAGGCGGGGGTGACGCTTGAGGAAGATACCACCATGAAGATTTGGAGGAGCTCAAGGGATTCAGTGACAGTGAATCATCTAGTCTAGTGAGAGACTGGGAGCTCAGTGGGCTGAAGTACTACAAGAAGTGATTGTAGTGGAAGTGAAGAAACTGTTACATTTTTTGTTAGGAACTGTTAAAGATGGTTGCCATGGGAGACAGCATTCCTATACATGCAGATGTGGTGTCTTGCTGGATGCCTTTCCCTGAATGGCTGTTCTCCTGTTGAAGTCTCGGAGTCTGCCAATTATTCTTGCAAGGGTGTCCTGGCCCTAACCCTCTCTCCCAAAGTTCTATTAAGAGAAATAAAATCTCTTTTGCATTCAAGAAGTATCTGGCGCCCAATCAATCTACCTTGCATTACACTCACTATGCCATGCAACCCACCATATTCAGAAGGATGTCAGCTATCTCTGGCCCTGGAGGTTCTCTTTAGACCATAGGAGGCCTGGTACCTTGCTACACTTACATAGTATTAATTGATCACATTGAGCTGGACCTGTTCTATAACACTAAAGAGGTTTTGACACTTATCCAAGTAGCTTCCTCTGTTCTAATGAGTGACAGAATAAAGCCCCATCATTTATTTCCACATGGGACGTAACTTAATCACTTAACCACTTAACTTAATCACTTAATCACCCAGAATCAAACACCATGGAGGGTGTCAATACAGATGCTGATTGTCCCACAACATGATGGGACATGTTTGTGTTCTAATTACATAATCCAAACCCCATGGTGCCATGGTATCTAGGACAGGTAATAATTACTCAGGTCATATAGCTATAAGTGTTAATCATTATCAAATTGCCGGTGTAGAATTGTTAAAATGATATTATATGTAGGTGACAGATGGTATTGAAGACCATTAACAATGGTCCTGGCTGGTAAGGCCATTGCTATATGATCAGATCTGAACATTTGAAAATGAAATTTAGACCGTCTCACAATAAACTGTTTTAATGGAGTCAACTTAAATTCTAAAAGAAAAAAGGCCTTACTGACCTGCGCATAATGATATAAAGCCAATATCTGTGCTATAGATGCAGTGGTTGAAGAGCTCTGGTCTCCAATGAAGCCCAGTATTTTTTTACGTTCTCTGCAAGAGTAATTTGGGACCATCTTTCCTGGTCCAGATAAAATCTGCAATGTGTTTTTTATCGCCTTTCTGCTCTCCCGACAGGAGTCATATATGTGATATCCAAGAGTAATATTTGGTAACATTGTAGGGTTATTGTTAATTTCATCAATGGCATAAAAAAAAGTCAACAGATCCTTATAAAAGTGTGGCTGAGGACTGCAAAACAAAAAACAAAAACGTATGATTTGGGGTTTTCAGTTATTTGGGGGGTATATTGGTTTTTATTTGTGAGAAAGGACCTTCATTTTAGAGTACATTTTTTTTAAATTTTATGTTGATAGGGCCTTTATTTAAGTTTGGGTGGTCAAAGCAAAGCATTCACATGTTACTTACCATCTTTTCTTGAGATGATGTCATCTCTCTGCTCGCCTGCTTCACCCCCAACAGTGTCTTTTGTTCGCCGCACACCGCTACATTATTTGAAAGAAAATGTAAAAGTAGTGTACACTTTTACCATCTCACACTTTATCACTCACATTCATTGCACCCTCTGTCCCAATAGAGAAAATAAAAGTTAGGCATATAGCAGTTAGGCCTACTATCCCTAACTCAAACTGTTCTACTGCCCAATTTTACTCTGCGGTATCCTCTACAGCAGAGGTCTCAAACCCCTGGGCCGCATCCCACTACCGGGCCGCAGCTTGTTTGCAGCTGGGCTGCGAAGTCTGAACTATCTGAGGTGTGGCGGCGGGCGAGCAGAGAGATCACCGACATCACTGCACTTCCGCCCACACAGCCCTGCAGCTACACTGTTGGGGGTGAAGCAGGCGAGCAGAGAGATGACATCATCTCCCACCACCCACACACATCACCACTGTTCTGCCCACACAGCCCAGCCGGTATACTGTTGGAGGTAAAGCCGGTGAGCAGAGAGACGACATCATCTCTCACCACCCGCCCCACATCACTGCTGTTCTCCCTCACACGGAACCCACCACTCCAGTGCACCGCCTCTGTGGCAGGAGACAGCGGCATGTGCAATCTGCATCTGGTGGCATGTGACTGTGGCAATCTGCATCTGGTGGCATGTGGCAATCTGCATCTGGTGGCATGTGACTGTGGCAAGTGACTGTGGCCATCTGCACCTGGTGGCATGTGACTGTGGCATGTGGCAATATGCATCTGGTGGCATGTGGCAAGTGACTGTGGCAATCTGCATCTGGATGCATGTGACTATCTGCATCTGGTGGCATGTGGCAATCTGCATCTGGTGGCATGTGGCAATCTGCATTTGGTGGCATGTGACTGTGGCATGTGGCAATCTGCATCTGGTGGCATCTGACTGTGGCATGTGGAAATCTGCATCTGGTGGCATGTGACTGTGGCATGTGACAATCTGTATCTCGTGGCATGTGGCAATCTGCATCTGGTGGCAAGTGACTGTGGCATGTGGCAATATGCATCTGGTGGAAATCTGCATCTGGTGGCATGTGACTGTGGCATGTTGAAAACTGCATCTGGTGGCATGTGACTGTGCCATGTGGCAATCTGCATCTGGTGGCATGTGACTGTGGCAATCTGAATCTGGTGGCATGTGGCAATCTGCATCTGGTGGCAAGCTGCATCTGGTGGCAAGTGAAAAGCTGTATCTGGTGGCAGATTCTGCATTATGGTGAGTTGAACTATTTAATCTTATATTACAATATAATAATAAAAATATTGCGCTTCAATCATCCTGACACCATATCAACCATGGTGTTGTGATGATTGAAGTGCTAACACCAGCCATTTCCTGACAAATTGGCTGTGAAAAAACGCATTATCACCCAGACACCCCCCCCACCCCCCCCCACCTTGGGCCTTGGCACAATTTTCATCCACAATGCCGGTCCCTGGTGCCAAAAAGGTTGGGGACCACTGCTCTACAGTATCTTAATCCTTGTAGTAAAACCCCAAGCTGTGCTCCTTGACTTTAGTACATTTCATCCTTGCTTTGCACATTAAAAGTGATAGTAGGCCGAGGAAGAGGTGAGCATGCCTCAAAACGCATTTCTACTGCGCATGCCCAGAATGTGATGTCAGATGAGGGAGTTCCTTGTGTCCCTGGTGTCTCTTTCAGTTCCCGTGCGTTACCCAGGGGATTCCACAATGGGATCGGTGCCCACCTTCCAGGCTTTCCCATGCCTGTTGCCGAAGCTGGAGAGACTTTCCTTGTGAGACTTTTATGTTCCACCGTAGCTCACAATACCCACCTGTACTTTGTCATCTTTGTAAGTGCAGTTTTATTGTTTAATAAATGTATATGCTTTTATTACTGTGATTTTCTCTCCTTGTTTGCATGCACCAGCTCCTGTATACCCAGCATCATCACTTACATAGGTAGAGTAGTTGGCTGCCATTTAGTTTTGAGCTGCCCACCTTTATCTTTGTGTCATTTGTTATTGTGGTTAAAGTGGTTGTAAACCCTGTTACACCACTTGTACCTATAGGTAAGCCTATAATAAGGCTTGCCTGTAGGTACTGTAAATATATTTACCATATACACTTGCACCAACGTCATCAGCGCATGTGCACTGAAGAAATGGCTCGCTCGTGCCATTTCTTCAGCAGCCGTGCCATGACCAGCGGCTCCCTCGAGCATTGCGCAGGAGTGACGGCATTGCGGCTCCAGCCAATCACAGCATCGGAGCCCTCAAACCCGGAAATAACTCCGGGTGTACAGTGGACTGCTGCCACAGCATCGATCTAAGGTAAGTATTTTATATTGAGCCTTGGTCTTACAGGGTTTTTTTTTTCTGAGATTACAACCTCTTTAATTCTGTGTGTTCACATTGTCACAGTTCACAGTTTATTCTTACACCATTTTATTTTTACCTTTATTTTGGTTTTTGGCCTTCTTTCCTTGCCACCTGCATTGGGGGCAACTTAGATTGCACGCTGTGGTCCCTGGGGGTACCCCATGAGTTCTTCTTTCCTTGATCCTTTTGCACACCAGCAGGGCCACCATCAGGGGGTTCAGCCGTTACAACTGTAAGGGGCCTGCCCATGCCAGAAGAAGGCAGGATGTGTGAAGGGGATCCGTGGTGTGCAGTATAGAAACAATCTCACAGTTTCTGCAGTTCTCATTGATTTTAGACATCAAGCTCTTTACAGCCACCTCTGGCTACTATGTGCATGTGCACTCCTCGTGTAACAGTGATCTGCCTGTACTGTGCTTCTCACCAACATGTCAGCTTTGTAAAAACGAGCTGGGACCAGGTAGGAAGTAGGGGCTGTGAAGGAAAGGGAGGGGGCTGTTTGTGTACAGGGAGGGGCCAGAGGCTTGTGTGTGTACAGATTTGTGTATGTGGGACTGCCATATATACAGGTGTGTGGGGGGGTGCTGATATATATACAGGTGTGTGTGAGGGGGGCTGACTTATATACAGGTGTGTGTGAGGGGGGCTGCCATATATATGCAACATCACTAAAGTGACCAGTGTTAAACCATAAAAATTTATACAAAATTGTGCAAATTATCCATCATATATAGTGACTGATGTGCTGTGACCAGTAATAGTTGGATAGGAAAAGTTCCGTTTATGAAAAAACAAGTTCTTTTTAAAATTGTTTTGATGTGTTCAATCCCTGAGGGTCAAATATCTGTAGGAAAACTTCTTATCCCCTGCAGGGGAAAGAAAAATCTGGTGAGTGCAAGCATTGTCAGAGCATGCAGACAAGGCACTAATTAAAGAAACCAGCACCTGGATAAGAAGCTTTCCTACAGATATTTGACCCTCAGGGATTGAACACTTCAAAACAATTTTAAAAAGAACTTGTTTTTTCATAAACGGAACTTTTCCTATCCAACTATTACTGGTCACAGCACATCAGTCACTATATATGATGGATAATTTGCACAATTTTGTATAAATTTTTATGGTTTAACACTGGTCACTTTAGTGATGTTGCACCATGCACTTTTGTTGAATAATTGAAGCACCCTATGTTGCAATTGTACCTTTAATAGTAAGTACTTAGCACCAGTCACAGATTTTATTTAATTATTTGGCGCACACAGGCTTATGCTGGCCATACACTATACAGAAAATCGGCCGAACCCATTTTCGAAAAACGAACGTTCGACCGTGACCGCAAACGATCGTGCCATCATATAATGTCCGATAATCTGTTCAGTGGACATGAATAAATAATTTTGTGTTCGTTTTTTTACATATACCTAGTGCAGGCAGTTCGGACGGGAAACACATTAACCTTGCAATTTATCGTACGTTCGGCAGAAATTTTCCAAACATGCCGTTCGTTTTTTTTCCACAAAAACGTCACAAACGATTATCGATTTGTACCCACTAACTTGCCGAAAAACGAACGAAGTGTCCATACGAATGATTTTTCGGCCGATTTTTCGTATAGTGTATGGCCAGCATTAGAAGCAATACTTTAGGAATTATAGAGCTATTGTTTATTTTAAAGAAAAAGTCCTTTTGTCTCCATAAGGGCAGCGCCATACTACTCCTGTTTTCCTTTTTTATACTTTCCACTTAGGTGGTATTGTATCCATATCCATAACTATTTACCTAATTTATTACCTAATTTAAAGCGCACAATGCACCTTTGCTGAATAATTGGAGCACTATATGTTGCATTTTTCACTTTTAATAGAAAAAATCGTCACCAGTCACAGTTTTTATTCAACCTTTTGACACATACAGGTTTTAGAAGCAATTCTTTAGGAATAAGGTCACTAGGTAACACATTTACTACAAAGAAGAAAAATATCTTTTTGTCTCCATAAGGGCAGCGCCATACTACTCTTGCTTTTTTACCATTTTCTAATACTTTCCACTTAGGTGGTATTGTATGTGTAGAGGCAGCAGCCATATCCACAACTAAAATACCCAAATCATAGCGCGGATTTACCCCATACACCTACTCCTCACCACAGTCCACACACGTCTGACTTCTCCCATGACCCCCATCCCGGCGGTGCTTCCACTCTTGACTCCTCTCCAGACTCCCTCGGAGAATGTGGACATGATACAGGAGATGGTCAGAGACTGCAGACATGATACAAGAGCTCAATGCAGCCTCACCAGTGCCCATCAAATGCAGCCTCATCAGTGCCAATCCATTACAGCCTCACTGTGCCCATCAATTGCAGCCTCACTGTGCCCACCAATTACAGCCTCACTGTGATAATCAAATACAGCCTCACTGTGCCTATCAATGCAGCCTCACTGTGCCAATCAAATACAGCCTCACTGTGCCCATCAATTGCAGCCTCACTGTGCCCATCAATTGCAGCCTCACTGTGCCCACCAATGCAGCCTCACTGTGATAATCAAATACAGCCTCACTGTGCCTATCAATGCAGCCTCACTGTGCCAATCAAATACAGCCTCACTGTGCCCATCAATTGCAGCCTCACTGTGCCCATCAATTGCAGCCTCACTGTGCCCACCAATGCAGCCTCACTGTGCCCATCAATGCAGCCTCACTGTGCCCACCATTGCAGCCTCACTGTGCCCATAAATGCAGCCTTACTGTGCTCATCAATGCAGTGTTACTGTGCCCGTGAATGTGGTCTCACTGTGCCATCAAACGTAGCCTTGCTGGGCCTCTGAATGCAGCCTCACTGTGCCCATCAAAAGCAGCCTCACTGTGTCCAAGAATGCAGCATCACTGTGTCCAAGAATGCAGCATCACCATGCCCATTATTGCAGCATCACTGTGACCATCATTGTGCCCACCAATGCAGCCTTACTGTGATAATCAAATACAGCCTCACTGTGCCTATCAATGCAGCCTCACTGTGCCAATCAAATACAGCTTCACTGTGACCATCATTGCACCCTTACTGTACCCACCATTGCAGCCTCACTGTGCCCATGAATGCAGCCTCACTGTGCCCACCATTGCAGCATCACTGTGCCCATGAATGCAACATCACTGTGCCCATGAATGCAACATCACTGTGCCCATCATTGCAGTCTTGCTGTGCCAGTGAATGCAGCCTTACTGTGCCTGTGAATGCAGCCTAACTGTGCCCACCATTGCAGCCTCACTGTTCCCGTGAATGCAGCCTCATTGTGCCCACCATTGCAGCCTCACTGTGCCCATGAATGCAGCATCACTGTGCCCATCATTGCAGCCTCACTGTGGCCATCAATGCAGCCTCACTGCCCATCAATGCAGCATCACTGTGCCCATAAAATGCAGCTTTACTGTGTCCGTGAATGCAGCCTCACTGTGCCCGTGAATGGAGCCTCACTGTGCCCATGAATGGAGCCTCACTGTGCCCGTGAATGCAGCCTCACTATGCCCATCAAATAGAGCCTCACTGTGTCCATGAATGCAGTCTTACTGTGCCCACCATTGCAGCCCCACTGTGCCCGTGAATGCAGCCTCACTGTACCCACCATTGCAGCTTCACTGTGTCCACCATTGCACCCTCACTGTGCCCACCATTACAGCCGCACTGTGCCCATGAATGCAGTCTCACTGTGCCAATTAATATAGACTCACCATCGCCTGGTAACACACACACACAGCGGGTATCTCCTCCTGAGTGTCACAGAGCTTGCTGGGTCTGTGTTCGGCAGCCACGCTGTAACAAGGTCCCGCCCCCCTAGACCGGCTTGTGTGATAGGCGGAACACTGTTTTAATCTACACGAGTTGGTCTAGGGAGGCGGGACCTTGTTACAGCACGGTCGCCGAACACAGACCCAGCCAGCTCCATGATACACAGGAGGAGGAGAGCGGAGTGCTGCAGCTGCAACTCAAAGCGGGCCCAGGGCAGGCGGCCTACCAGGAAATTTCCCGGTATCCCGGTAGGCCAGTCTGGCCCTGCCAGTACCAGTGTCACTGTCAGGAATCAGCAGCCCAGCCTAAGGTGCAAAAAGACTTCATTTAATATTTGTACATCTCAGATGTTTGAATCCTATGGGTAATAGGTTTATGAAGGTTCTCATTTATCCAGGTCATGGTATAGCTCGTCATAGTCACATTCATTCATGTAATGGTGAAGACAATTCATAGCTTATCAAAGCCACTTCTTTACTGAAATGTGTAAAGGGGAGACAATGCAGGAGAGGAATTAGGAGATGGGGACAGAGCTTTCCACCCCATAACACCCTGAGCAAGGACCTCCAGGCATTATTTTAACCACTTCAGCTGCGGAAGGTTTACCCCCTTCCTATCCAGGCCATTTTTTGTGATACCGCACTGTTTTGCTTTAACAATTGCGCGGTCGTGCTGTACCCAAATAAAACTTATGTCCTTTTTTCCCACAAATAGAGCTTTCTTTTGGTGGTGTTTGGTCACCTCTGCAGTTTGTTTTTTTTTTTGCACTATAATCAAAAAAAAAAAAAAACGACAATTTTGAAAAAAAAAACAATATTTTTCCAATTAAAAAAATGTAAATAAAATCAAATTTCTTCCTCAATTTAGGCCAATATGTATTCTGCTACATATTTTTGGTAAAAAAGATTGCAAAAATATTGATTGGTTTGTGCAAAAGTTATAGCGTCTACAAACTTTGGGATAGATGTATGGACCTTTGATTTTTTTTAATTGTTTTTACTAGTAATGGTGGCGACCAGCCATTTTTAGCGGGATTGCGACATTGCGGCAGACAAATCTGTAAACTAAGTAGAGCTGCACGATTCAAGACTAAAATGAGAATCAAAATTTTTTTTTTGCTTAACAAAAAGATCACGATTCTCTCATGAAAATATGTATAATGTTTGGGGGTTCTAAGTAATTTTCTAGCAAAAAATACTGATTTTAACTTTGTAAGAAACAAGTGTCAGAAAAAGGTTTAGTTTTTAAGGAGTTAAACTGACCTCATCTACACACAGAAGTTCATCCCTTTGATCTAACAACCAAAAGCTACAATGTTTATAGTTAATCTACTAGCCTGGACAATGTTGTGAAAAACTTGGCAGGCTGCCCGGGTTTTTTCTTTTGACAGCTGAGTGAGCAGAGAACTCTCTACACTTTTTACATGAAAATATCGTGAATTCCTCTATAGAGATCGTAAGGGGTGTTGAATCGAGATCACAATTTTTTAATGATTAATCCTGCAGCTCTAACACTAAGTGACACTTTTTGGGGACCAGTGACACTAATATAGTGATCAGTGCTAAATAAAAAAAATGCACTGTCACTGTATAAATGACACTGGCAGGGAGAGGGTTATTATCAAGGGTGATCAACGGGTTAAGTGTGCTCCTAGGGGGTGCTTTCTAACTGTGTGGGGGATGGACTGACTGGAGGAAGCAAGACATCTGTGTTCCTGATTAGCAGGAACACAAGATCTCTCTCTTCCTTTCTGACAGAACGATGGTCTGCCTTGTTTACAGCGCCGTTCTGCCTCTCCTACGAATGATCGCGGGTGGGCATTGCAGCCACCGGAGCTGCTGATTGGCTCCTGCTGTGTCCAATCACAACAGGGATCACGTTGTCCCCCTGATGAAGTCACGTGAGTGTGACACTACGCCGTTGGGACAGACAGGCAAACCGGACGTGACATTCTTTGTGCACAAGCTCACCGCTTGTAGTTTACATGCTTTTAACTTGCTTTGGTCATGTGAGTACCACAGCTGGAAGCTGAATAAAGTACATTTTGTTTTTACGTTATCACACTATTTGGAACCCCCTTTCTCTTCACATATCTTTATGGGTGAACCCGGGAGGGGTACTCAAAACACACTAGATTTAAGAAGTACACCTTTATACCCTATCACTGGGGGATTTTCGATTAAACGCCACCTAGACGAAACCATTGGTATCTATCCATAAAGGCTTGTAACAAGATCGTCCAGGACATCTATTGTTTTCTACATGCAGTTTTCTTACAGCCATAAGGTAAGAGGCCACCTTGCACCTAGGTGTCACGGCACAAGAAAGAAAAGACACCCACCTTTATGTCACCTCGATATTTGTATTTTGCACAAGAGACCTTTCACCTTTATAAGATATCACTACTATTACTGAAGATTTTAACCACTTCGGCCCCGGAAGATTTGGCTGCTGAATGACCGGGCCATTTTTTGCGATGTGGCACTGCGTTGCATTAACTGACAATTGCGCGGTCATGCAACGCTGCACTCAAACAAAATTTACGTTCTTTTTTTCCCACAAATAGAGTTTTCTTTTGGTGGTATTTGATTGCCTCTGCGGGTTTTATTTTTTGCGCTATAAACAAAAAAAGCGACAATTTTGAAAAAAACTCAATATTTTGTACTTTTTGCTATATCCCCATTTTTTTTTTTTAAAAAGCTAATTATTTCTTAGTTTAGG
Organism: Aquarana catesbeiana; assembly: GCF_042186555.1. Taxonomy (NCBI): domain Eukaryota; kingdom Metazoa; phylum Chordata; class Amphibia; order Anura; family Ranidae; genus Aquarana; species Aquarana catesbeiana. Next base: position 9,646,811 of record NC_133334.1, on the reverse strand, counting down.
CCAATATGTATTCTTCTACATATTTTTGGTAAAAAAAATTGCAATAAGTTTATATTGATTGGTTTGCGCAAAAGTTATAGCATCTACAAAATAGGGGATAGATTTATAGCATTTTTATTATTATTATTTTTTTTTACTAGTAATGGTGGCGATTTTTATCAGGACTGCGATATTATGGCAGACACATTGGACACTTTTGACACATTTTTTGGGACCATTGACATTTATACAGCAATCAGTGCTATAAAAATGCACTAATTACTGTAAAAATGTCACTGGAAGGGAAGGGGCAGTGGCAGAACTATAGGGGTCACTGCAGTCGCACTTGCGACTGGGCCTTGCCATTCTGCCGCTGTGGGGGGGCCCAAGACCCGGCATCTCTCCCTGCACCTCTGGCTTGCCATTTGGAATGCAGTGGGGGGAGGTGGGAGGCAGCGATCGGCAGCTCTCTTGTTCCTGTGGGCGGTGGGATCTCCCTGCAGCTTGTAGTTCTTCCCCAGTGTCAGTGTATACAGTGGAGAGAAGAGGGGAGGGGCCTCTGACCCAGGCAGGTATCAGTTTCACTTTCAGCGAGTCGGCTCTACTTGTACACTGCTGCTGATACCTGCCCGGGTCAGAGGCCCCTCCCCTCTCCACTGTATACACTCAGGAGAAGAACTACAAGCCTCATGGAGATTCCACTGCCTGTGGACACCATAGAGCTGCTGATCGCCGTCTCCCACCTCCACCAGCCAGGTACATGGGGAACCTCTTGAAGGAGGGGGGGTCAGCAGTCTGGGGACCCTGATGTAAGGGGGGGCTTTCTGGGGACATTAATGTAAGGAGGGGCTCTCTGGGGACCCTGATGTAAGGAGGGGCTCTCTGGGGACCCTGATGTAAGGAGGGGCTCTCTGGGGACCCTGATGTATGGGGGGGCTCTCTGGGGACCCTGATGTCTTGGGGGGGCTCTCTGGGGACCCTGATGTCTTGGGGGGGCTCTCTGGGTACCCTGATGTAAGGGGGATCCCTGGGGACCCTGATGTAAGGAGGGAGGCTCTCTAGGGACCCTAATGTAGGGGGGCTCTCTGGGGACCCTGATGTAAGGAGGGCTCCCTGGGGACCCTGATGTAAGGGGAGGCTCTCTGGGGATCCTGATGTAAGGGGGGCTCTCTGGGGACCCTGATGTAAGGAGGGGCTCTCTGGGGACCCTGATGTTAGGGGTACTCTCTGGGGACCCTGATGTAAGGAAAGGGGTCTCTGGGGACCCTGATGTAATGAAAGGGGTCTCTGGGGCAGTGGCATCTCCAGCTTTCATATTTAGGGGGGGCACATGGGGGGACAGGGACAAAAGTAGGGGGGCAACTATAAAATGCAAATATATATATCCTGGGGCCCTTTACTATGACCCCACAACGGGCCCTTTCACATGTTCGGCAGTACGCTCCCTTCTTACTGTATTGGAGTCCCCCAGGGAGGCAGAAAACAAGAGTTATATGTCACCAGCATACCAAGAAAATATAAGGGTCCAAAGCAGTGGGAGAACTATCAGGGTTGCAAAGGTTGTCTTGCCTCCGGGCCCTGGTGTTCTGCCACTGTGGGGTTCCCCAGCCTCCTCTTGCTGTCCTGCCCCTGCTATTGACAGCGCTGGTCTGCCATCTCTTGGAACTTACAGGCTGGTTCTCCTGTCCTAAGGATGGGACAAATCAGTCTGTTTTTTCAGTAACTGAGAGTCCTGGTGGAGTCCTTCCTGCAACTCGCTCTTCTCCCTGCCAATGAGGATGCAGGGGAAGGAGCAGATCGGGCGGCCGTGGTTGTGTGAGCGCTCGCATTATGCAGTGTCAGCGAGCAGAGGGAGGGGGGAGGAATCACCCGCAGGAGCTGACTGGGGACTCTCTCCCTCTTAGACATTGATTTTTTGTAAAAAAAATAAATAATTTTTTTTTAATTGGGGGGCACATGGTGGGGCACAGCATAATGTTGGGGGGGTCAGGGCCCCCTCTGCCCCCCCCCTAGGGACGCCATTGCTCTGGGGACCCTGATGTAAGGAGGGGACTCTCTGGGGACCCTGATGTAGGGGGGCTCTCTGGGGACCCTGATGTAAGGGAGGCTCTCTGGGGACACTAATGTAGGGGGGCTCTCTGAGTACCCTGATGTAAGGGGGGATCCCTGGGGACCCTTATGTAAGGAGGGAGGCTCTCTGGGACCCTAATATAGGGGGAGGCTCTCTAAGGACCCTGATGTAAGGGGGGGCTCTCTGGGGACCCTGATATAATGAGGGGGGCTCTGAGGACCCTAATATAAGTAGGGAGGCTCTCTTGGGACCCTGATGTAAGGGGAGGCTCTCTAGGGACCCTAATGTAGGGGGGGCTCTCTGGGGACCCTGATGTAAGGAGGGCTCCCTGGGGACCCTGATGTAAGGGGGGTTCTCTGGGGACCCTGATGTAAGGGGAGAATCTCTGGGGACCATAATATAGGGGGAGGCTCTCTAAGGACCCTGATGTAAGGGGAGGCTGTCTGGGGACCCTTATGTAAGGGAGGCTCTCTGGGGACCCTGATGTAAGGAGGGGCTCCCTGGGAACTCTGATGTAAGTGGGGCTCTCTGGGTACCCTGATGTAAGGGGGGATCCCTGGGGACCTGTATGTAAGGAGGGAGGCTCTCTGGGGACCCTAATATAGGGGGAGGCTCTCTAAGGACCCTGATGTAAGGGGGGGCTCTTTGGGGACCCTGATGTAGGTGGTGGATCCCTGGGGACACTGATGTAAGTGGGGGATCTGCATTCAGATATGTAACAATATATATATATATATATATATATATATACATATACATACACATATATATTATATATATGTGTATGCCCGCCAAAGTGTATGACTTTCCTTACTTAGCTGCTATGGGCTCTAGCCTGAGATCTTTTGTAGACCTAGCAATGCCATTGGTGGGGGCCCTTCATGGTTTCTTGCACCGGGGCCCTGAAGATTCTAGTTATGCCCCTGGGAAGGGGTTAACACTAGGGGTGATGAGTTAAATGTGTTCCTTGCTACATGTTTCTAACTGTAGGGGGAGGTGACTGAAGAGAGGAAGTGACGGATCGTGGTCCTAACTAATATGAACTAATAGGGTGGCACAGTGGTGTAGTGGGTAGCACTCTTGCCTAGCAGTAAGAAGGGTCGCTGGTTCGAATCCCGACCACGACACTACCTGCCTGGAGTTTGCATGTTCTCCCTGTGTCTGCGTGGGTTTCCTCCGGGTACTCCGGTTTCCTCCCACACTCCAAAGACATGCTGGTAGGTTAATTGGATCCTGTCTAAATTGGCCCTAGTATGTATGAATGTGAGTTAGGGACCTTAGATTGTAAGCTCCTTGAGGGTAGGGACTGATGTGAATGTATAATATATATGTAAAGCGCTGCGTAAATTGACGGCGCTATATAAGTACCATAAATAAATAAATAAATAAAAATAGGAACACACGACCTGTCACTCCTCTTAGAACAGAACAAGGATTTGTGTGTTTACACACACTTCCCTGTTCTGCCTCTCGTGCTCATAATCACTCGTGGCTGGCGGTCATTGTGACCGTCAGCCATGAGCATCGGCATTCCCGCTGTGCAGTGTGCGCGTGCCTGCTATCCCGATCCCGCGAGCCGACGTATGGCTACAACGGTTCGCGGGATCGTGCCGACCTGACGCCGGCTGGTCGGCAAGCGGTTACGGTTTTTTAAATTTCACTTTTTTTTCACATTTTAATGTTTATGTATTTATTCTATTAGTAGCAGTGCAGCACCAGTCACTCTATATACAGGAATCACGTACAGGTACGTTATTTTGCGCTTAAAGGCTGCCCTGCCACAGTAAATGTACATGGGGTGGTCCTTAAATGGTTAATGAAAGCTGCAGATTTATAGAGACTGAAAATGACTTTTGACATTAACATGTTAAATCTTCTATGAGATTTTAGTGATTGGGATCACGTCTATTTTTAATATCAGGTTACGTCTGATTGCTTTCCTGTGTGTGAAGTCTAACACTGCATTGCTCAAGTTTCAGCTCTTACATTGCATCCCGGCTTTGTCTGCTTTGTCACAGTGTGCAGGATTCCTGTCTCCCAACTTTGTTATTGGTGCACTGTTTGACAGAAAGGCTTACGATCTAAATGAAATTCCGACCTTCTGCAACCCAAAACCCCTACAAAGGTGTCTGCGTATGTTTGGGATGACACCGGTCTGCTGCCAGCGTGGTCTTCGCCGTACCCGGGAATCCCTCACACTGTGAGATCAGAGACAAAGCAAACAAAGCCGGGATCAATACTGAGGATACAATGTAGGAGCTGAAACTAGAGCAATGCAGTGTTAGACTTCATAGAGAAAATCTGAGACACAAACCCACATTTTGTGGCACCACATCCAAAATTATGTAGTATAGGGAAAAAATGAATTTGGAAAGCTGGACTTTGACGGCTGCCACTGCAATCCCATTGAGGAAGAAAGTACTCGACAATGTATAAAAATTACAAAATTTATTGAAACAACATAGAACATTTAAATTCAAAATGTAATGTTTTTATGTTGTTTCAATACACTTTGCAATTTTTACACATTATCGAGTACTTTCTTCCCTATTGGGATTGCAGTGGCAGCCGTCAAAATCCAGCTTTCCAAATTCATTTTTCCCCAGTGTTAAGCCTCGTACACACGATCGGATTGTTGGCTTTACAGAGCGTCAGACTTTTGTCAAAAGGGTGTGTGCCAGGAACTTGTCTTGCATACTAACGGCACACAATTGTTGGCCAACAAACACGAACGTATTGACGTACTACATGGAATCTCAGCTCTTGAGCGCCACCCTTTGGGCACCTTCTGCTAATGTCTTGTTTGGTGAGCATTGATTCCGAGCATGAGTGTTTGTACTTTGAACTTTTGTGTGACGGACTTGTGTATTGACGATATGAAAATCTAACAACAGACCGCTGCCTGCCAAAAATCTACTAGCCTGCAATCCAACATTTGTTGGCCAAAAGTTGGACAACAATTGTCTGATGGAGCATACTAATGGTTGGATTTTAGGCCAACAGTCTGTCATCATACAATCCCCTGCCAACAATCTGATCGTGTGCATGGGGTTTTAGACTTCACACACAGGAAAGCAATCAGACGTAACCTGCTATTAAAATAGACGTGATCCCAATCACTAAAATCTCCTAGAAGCTTTAACATGTTAATGTCAAAAGTCATTTTCAGTCTTTGTAGATCTGCAGCTTTCAATAAAATAAAGCCTGGTGATCCTGCCATGGAGGTCCTTGCTCAGGGTGTTATGGGGTGGAGAGATCTGTTCCTGTCTCCTAATTCTTCTCCTGCATTGTCACACATTTTAACTTTTTTTTGAGATAGGTTCTCTTTTACATATGAGGCAGGATACTCACTTCAAACACCACATCATAAAAAAAATTTTGAGCATAGTTAGAGAGTCATCGATGGCTCCTCTTAAAAGACTATTGACAGTGAAGACCCCTCCGATTATAACATCTCCATCCTGATAATACTCATAGTCTTCATATACGGCGGCTGCCTCTGGTACGTAGGTTAGTGCCAGTCTTGGGTTTTCGGTGTCAGTGGTACAAGGTGTCACATATAGAAGGAGCACACACAATTCTCCAATCTGTGTATGAGATGTCAGTATAATTCTACACAGTACAACAGCAAGGAGATGAAGGGAGGTCACTATAACCCGGTATAACATTATCTGGGAATACACAAGGCTACAGATCATGTCTATGGAATAAAACTGTATCCTCTTATATAGAGTGCTGTGCAGCTGCAATATGGTTACATATAATAATTTTATTTTCTGTTAATATCAGACTTTATCTTTGAATAAGAGAAAGAGAAGAAAATAAATGACAAACATTTGTAGGTGAGTCTTTTTTTTAAATGTTATCAGCAGGCATTAAAATTAGTTGTTCCTAAACCAGTGTTATCCAAACTCAATGGCAAACAAATGTTAATAAAAACAGTAAATGGCCGATTTTCAGCTAATAGACAATGGATGGTCAAACAGTTGACATGGGGGGGTATGGGCATTGCCCTGGGGGACATTCAAATTAACGGAACCCCTCCTCACTACTAGTGATGAAATAAAGGCACCCCACGTTCAGTTTGGGGAATGTTACAGAAGTTCAGGTGCCAGTTCTGAACACCTCCGAACTCAATTGAAAACAAATGTTAAAAACAGTAAATGTCCAATTTTTGGTTAATAGGCAATGGAAGGTCAAACAATTGGCATGGGGTGGTCTGGGCATTGCTCTGGGGGACATTCGAATTAACAGAACCCCTCCTCACTACTAGTAATGAAATGAAGGTACCCCCCCATTCGGTTTGTGGAACGTTACTTAAGTTCAGGTGCCGGTTCTGAACCCCCCCGAACTCAATGGGAAACAAATGTCAGAAAACAGTAATGGACAATTTTTGGTTAATAGGCAATGGATGATCAAACAAATGATATGGGGGGTATGTTTGTGTCAGGGGGGTGATGTTAGGGGGGGCATTACTGTGGCTGGGGGGCAGAGGAAACTGCTATGGGGGCCAGAAGAAACTGCTTTGGGGGTGGTGATGTAAAGGAGGAATAAAACACTGCAATAGGGGGGCAGAGTACACTACTGTATGTGGGGGGCAGAGTACATTACTGTATGTGAGGGAAGAAGTGAAAGAGGCACTGCTATAGGGGAACAGAGGACACTACACTTGAGTGGGAGGTGATGTGAAGAGGGCAGAGGCCAATGCAATGGTGGGGGGGCAGAGGACACTACAGTGGGGGAGTGATGTGAACCGGGGCTGAGGACACTGCTATGGGAGGGGCAGAGGAAACTACTGTGGGGGGGTGATGTGAATGGGGGAAGAGCAAAATGCTATGGGCAGGCAGAAGACACTACAGTGGGGGAGTGATGTGAACCAGGGCAGAGGACACTACACTTGAGTGGGGGTGATGTAAAGGGGCAGAGGACACTAAAGTGGGGGAGTGATGTGAACCAGGGCAAAGGACACTGCTATAGAGGGGCAGAGAACATTACACTTGAGTGGGTGGGGGATGTGAAGAGGGCATTGACCAATGCTATGGGGGGCAGAAGACACTACAGTGGAGAAGTGATGTGAACCGGGGCTGAGGACACTGCTACGGGAGGGGCAGAGGACACTACACTTAGGTGGGGGGTGATGTAAAGGGGCAGAGGACACTAAAGTGGGGGAGTAATGTGAACCAGGGCAGAGGACATTGCTATAGGGGCAGAGGACACTACACTTGAGTGGTAGGTGATGTGAAGAGGGCAGAGACCAATGCAATGGGGGGGCAGAGGACACTACAGTGGGGGAGTGATGTGAACCGGGGCTGAGGACACTGCTACGGGAGGGACAGAGGACACTTCTGTAGGGGGGGTGATCTGAAGGGAGGCAGAATATACTACTGTGGGAGGTGATGGGAAGTGAAGTGAAGGGGGCAGAGGATACTACTGGGGGGAGAAAGGTGAAGCAGGGCAGAGGACAGAGGACACTGTTGTGACACACTATGTGTTCTTCATGCCGTCATTTATTGGGGGCTTTTCTTTTGATGTCTTTAAAAAGGGCACCGCTCCCCCCTGGGGACCTTTGATTTCTTCCATGTTGTCCAGGTAGATCTCAACCTCTAAAAGGTTGCCTACCTGGACAACTCACAGCAACAATTAAAAAAAATGACCTTTTGAGTCTGGTGTGGATTTTATGGGTCAGATGGTAGACGCACCAACTAGAAATAAAACATTACTGGATCTACTGATTACCAACAATACAGACCTGATCACAGATGTGGAAATACGGGGCAATTTAGGTAACAGCGATCACAGGTCAATTAGTTTCAATATAAATCACACAAATAGGAAACATGAAGGGAACACAAAGACACTGAATTTCAAAAGAGCCAACTTCCCTAAACTACAAACCTTGCTAAAAGGCATAAATTGGGATAAAATATTAGGAACAAAGAATACGGAGGAGAGATGGGTTTGCTTTAAGAGCATATTAAATAAGGGCATTAGCCAATGTATCCCATTGGGTAATAAATTTAAAAGAGCAAACAAAAATCCTGGATGGCTTAACTCCAATGTAAAAATGCATATAAAAGCAAAGGAGAAGGCCTTCAAAAAATACAAGGTTGAGGGATCATCCTCAGCATTCAGACTTTATAAAGAATGCAATAAGAAATGTAAGGGTGCAATTAGGACGGCTAAGATAGAACATGAAAGACACATAGCGGAGGAGAGCAAAAAAAATCCCAAGAAATTCTTTACGTATGTAAACAGTAAAAAAGGGAGGACAGACCATATTGGCCCCATAAAGAATGAGGAAGGACATCTGGTTACAAAGGATGGGGAGATGGCAAAGGTATTGAATTTATTCTTCTCCTCAGTCTTTACGGGTGAATCGGGGGGCTTCAGTAACCAAAACTGCAGTGTTTATCCTCATGACACAACACAGGAAGCACCTACATGGTTAACAGAGGACGGAATTAAAATTAGACTTGAGGGGGGCGGGACCGGAAGTTGCCCTGCATGGACGCCTGAACCTCCAGCTCTCCACCAGCCCACAGCGTTAAGGCCTAAAAGGGGGACTTTTAGCCACATTTTATGGGAGGCAGCAGGAGAACCAGATCCTCCAAAACCAGGGGATCATCCCAAACGCCGTCCGGCTCCACAACAACCCTCCACGGGTATTTTAAACCCTCCTCTATGTCCGAGGACGAGCGGGACAAGATGGCGCCGACGGCCCCTGCCTCCTCCACGAGGCAGTCACCGCAGCGGAGCTCGGCATCCCCTCCACTACTCCAGAGCACAGCGGACCTGGATCGGGAGACAGAGGACCGGAGGAGCAGGGGATCGGCAGCGGTGAGTCCACCCCCTCCTCTCCCAGCACAAGGGAAGCATCCCGGCCCGCCTCAGGATGCCTTACTAGGCCTCACTGCCAACCCCTACACGCAGTGCTCACAGGCCTTCCCGCAGCTGCTGCGCACCATGTCTGACCCATCCCTATCCCTGGGGGGAACGGCATCCCCCACACCTTCACTGCAACTCCGTGATTTTCCCCCGCTGCCAGGACCAGAGAACATGGGGGACATTGGACTGATATCAGGGATGAACTATGACAGAGACACCCTCCAACCAATGTTCGGCCCCCCCCCCTGTCTCCCCTCAGCCGCAGCGACAAATCCGCCATAATGCCTCCAGGCCCACAGAGCAAAGATCAAGCCAGACAAAATCATATGCCCAGGTGACAAGCTCGCCGACCTTGATCCCTATGGAGGTTATGGAAGGAGGCCCCCCCTCTCATTCACAGAGGCCTTTATGGGGGGACATGAAAGTTCCTCAACCACAATCTTGGGACTCTAGGAGATCAGCACCCTCCCCATTTGCAAGGGAACCATCCCCACCACACAGCCCACAACGCCACACAGAGCACGCCCAACGCTTCCAGCACCCCACCTCGTGGCAGGACTGCCTCCAGGCTATTCCCACTAAGGAGGACTTCAGGCTCCTTACTGAAGAGGTCAAGTCTGCATGCCGAGCAGAAATTCAAGTGATACATGCTAACCTTAAACACCTATCTGAAAGGGTGGAGATGGCGGAGGAGGAAATTCAGGAGACCAAGCTGGCGGTACATCGCACCCAAGTACAGGGGGCCGACCATATAATGCTCCGGAACATGCAGCGTCATATTGAAGACTTGGATAACCGAGGACGTCGAAACAACATCCGTGTCAGGGGTCTGCCTGAGTCAGAGGGTCCCGAAGATCTTCACGAAATTCTGCAACTCCTGTTTAACAACCTTCTGGGGGACCCCCCAAACAAACCCATTGAATTGGACCGTGCCCACCGTGCCCTCCGCCCCAAGGGGCCCGTCTCCAGACCCCGAGACGTCATATGCAGAGTCCATTCCTTTCCTCTGAAAGAAGACATTATGCGCAAAGCCTGCACCACAAAAAAGGTACTTTTTGAAAACACGCAAGTCCAGCTATTTCCAGACCTTTCCTGGATAACTTTACAGAAACGCAGACTGCTCCAACCCCTGCTTATTCTGCTCCAAGAAAACGACATCACATACCGATGGGGATTCCCCTTCAGCCTCACTGCCCGTCGGCAGGGAAAATCAGCAGTGCTACGCTTTCCAGAAGACTTGGAAAATTTTTGTGACACCATGGAGATCCCTCTACCTCACCTGCCTGAATGGGACTTAGTGGATTTGCCCACGCCACCTCCCGTGGTGTGGCAGAAGATTCCACCAACTAAGCGCCCCAGAGACCGGGACTCCCCCAGCGGATCTACCAAAGCAAAGCCTAAAAAAGGATGACTGTCTTTCTCCCCTCTCCTGCCCCTCCCAACGCAGTTATAAGTTATTCCCCCTAGGCCTCCCCCGCCTATCACTTCATTAGCAATATTGGGCACCCCCTTTTGTTGGAGACGTGTCAGTAGTGGCTCTTCTGGTCACTGATCCCCCCCTAGAGGTTAACCCTACTAGAGTTCCCTATTGTCACTCTGTTTTGAGGACTTGAACACAGTTGATTTTGTTTTGAGTTGTTCGCTATGCCCCCCCGGACTGGGCCCTTGTTGGGGGCCCCGATCGGGGGGACCTACTGGAACCTATCAGAATCTGGGCGGTATATACTGTCCGGGACAACAACAAAATGTTTATTTCTAAATGATATGCTACTAACCATTTTTCTCCTTTCTTTTTCTCCTCTCTACTTATTCTACTCCTTCCCTCTCCTCCCCATCCCTCCCCTCCTCATGGCTCGTCGCAGGTCTGGGGAGCTCACCTGGCTACATCTCACGCCTGAACCTCATCGCTCCTTGGATTTCCTGGAGGGCCCACGGCTGGATAAGCTAAGTAATCTGATGCACGCACACACCGATGACCATGGCTAAGATCTTATCGTTCAATGTCCACGGCTTGAACTCAAACAAAAAAAGGCATCTCGCATTGAGGGAGCTCAGGCAGATTGGGGCAGATGTAGCTATGCTGCAGGAGACACACTTCAATAGAGGGGGCGCTTTCACCTTTGCATTCAAACAGTACCCCCAGATTTATCAGGCCTTTAGTCCTCGTAAGCGTGCGGGTGTAGCCATCCTATTTAAAAGAGGCTCTCCATTTAAATGCTCCGAATCCTTCGTCGACCCGGGAGGACATTATATAATTCTGAGAGGTCAGTGGCAAACACAGGCGGTAACTTTCTGCAATATCTACGCACCCAACACCCATCAAATAAATTTCCTGTCCAGGGTCCTTGCACGCCTGTTTAGACAGCCCAATGATTATTTGATCATTGGCGGAGATTTCAACTTAGTGCACTCGGTAGGTCTAGACCGCCATGTGATTAATCCCACAACCCATCAGACTCGGGCCGCCCGTGATTCCAAGTTGTTTCGTCAACTAACCAGGCGCCATGCTTTATTCGATACATGGAGGGCTCTACACCCAGGAGATAGGCAATACACATTTTATTCTGCCCCCCACCACATGCATTCCCGCTTAGATTATTTCTTCGTTAATAATAACACCCTACGCGCCACCAAAACTGCCCGGATTCTCCCCATTTCTTGGTCCGACCACGCTCCAGTTCTTATATCACTAGAAATAGGCATCCCTACTCGCAAACCCAGTAATTGGCAGCTAAACAACTTCCTCCTACAACACATTCCGTCCAGATCGGAATTAGAGACAACTTTGCAGAATTAATTCTTAGAAAACAACACCCCTGAAGTCTCCCTACCCACTCTATGGGAGGCTCACAAGGCAGTCCTCAGGGGACGGTGTATAGCGATCTCTTCGGCTATGAAGAAAAATGCAATGGCATCTAAAATTCAAGCCGAGAGAGACCTTAAGACTCTAGAACTCCGCCTGCAGGTATCACCATCCCTAACCCTTCTCAAAAAAGTGGTCTGCCTCAGAAACACCCTCCGAGACCTGGCGTTAGGACATGTTGAGAAGGCACTTACTCGATGAAGACAAACATATTACGATAAAGGGAATAAGGCCCATACCATCCTGGCGCGCAAACTCTCGGAGCGCTCTCACATGTCCACACCCCACCAAATTAAAGATAAAAAGGGGGCTCTCCTGTCACACCCCCAAGACATAGCCCGGACCTTCAGAGAATTTTACACAACCCTATATAATAATCCTGAAATTCCCCGAGATCCGCCCCCTCCTGACATAAAAGACCGTATGAGACAATACCTGGAGGAAAGTGGACTCCCCAAAATACAGAAGACGGACCTAATGTCACTTAATGCTCCAATTACAGAGGAAGAGCTAACGGCCACTATCAAAACCCTGCCCTCTCATAAATCCCCTGGCCCAGACGGCCTTCCTTATGAGTATTATAAGGCATTCCTCCCGATTCTACTGCCCTATATGTGTAGGATGTTTAACGCCTTCTTTCAGAAAACCTCCATTCCCACTGATATGCAGAGGTCGTTCCTCACGCTGATTCCCAAACCTGACAAGGATCCTTCTGTATGTGCCAGCTACAGGCCAATCGCACTCCTAAACTCTGATTTAAAAATCTTTACTAAACTCCTCTCAATGCGACTGAACCTGATACTTCCCTCGCTAATACACAAGGATCAGGTGGGATTCGTCCCCCTACGTCAGGCGGGGGATAACACGAGACGAATTATTGACCTGATAGACGTGGCGAACAGGAATAAGCTGCAGGCGTTAGTTCTTGGTTTAGACGCAGAAAAAGCTTTCGACCGCCTTGGCTGGTCCTTCCTCTTCGCCACGTTGAACTGCATGGGATTTCAGGGCCCATTTCTCCAAGCTATCAGACATCTGTATACTAACCCTTCATCTCAAGTAAAAACTCCCTTTGCCCTATCACAGGCTTTTCCAATCGCGAATGGAACCCGCCAGGGGTGCCCACTCTCACCGTTACTTTTTGCGCTGTGTGTCGAGCCTCTGGCGGCGTCCATTCGAAAAAATCCGAATATTCACGGCATCCCGTTGAAAGATAGGGAATTTAAACTAGCCTTGTTTGCTGATGATATTATTCTCACCCTAACCCAGCCCAGAATATCACTCCCTAACTTGCACGCCGAACTTGACTTATATAGATCCCTCTCGGGGTACAAGATAAATGCAGCTAAATCAGAAGCCCTATACAAAAGAAAAAAGTCTGAAAAGATTCCAAAAAAGCAGTTTCTTCAATGAGGACACACTGATATTAAGCTTAACTATCTTTATTAGAAACCCTCAGGTAGAAAAGTTCATATATAAACAAATTAACAATAATACAGAAATTAAAGATGAAAATAATCCTCCCTCCAGCTAGAATTAAAAATAAGACTGACGTCTTACATGGGACATTGGGTGGCCACCTTACCCTATATACACACCTCCATCAATCACTCGTCTTGCATACACATACAGACAAAAAGTCCTTGACCCGGGTCTTATTGAGTAAATATTGTTCAAATGTTGCTCAGATATATAAAGTGATAAAAGTAGAGTACCATGGGCATATACGCAGGACAATTGACTGTATCAGAGCTGCATAAAGGCGAGAAATCCACCCGTAGGATTGACCCGAATATATTGAACAGAGATCCATGCAGTATGGCGCTGTTAAGCACGGGGGTCAACAGTTAGTGACATGACAGACCCAAGTCCATTGATGTTTTTACATAGGAAGACATGTAATATCGCTCACCATTTAGGCGTCTTGATCTGAATGTCTTGTGGTCCGCGGAGTAGCCGTGCTGACACCGTCTCCTGGCTTGTCAGTGAACCATGCTGATAGCCTTACACTTCCGGCAGTACTGATTCCTCCAGACTACGCTTACGGTAGATCGCCAGGTACAAGGGTAGTCAGCTGGGCTATGGCAATCAGCTAAGTAGGCGGTATTGTAGACAGCCACATGAGGAAGCAGCGGAGAAGCAGGATCGCTGTTTAAATTTAGCGGTATTGGTCCGTCCAGGGGTGGAGATGGACTGAGGTGGTTCCGGGCTATTTGGTGGGCATCCAGAGGTCCCAGCCACCACACAGGTGATGGCGTGATGCTTACGCGTTTCACCTGGTCACAGGTTTCCTCAGAGCATACGTGCTGGGTCAGGATACGTGCTTTAAATAGTCCCACTAAGGATATCAATTACTAATCAAGGACACTCACACCTGGACACCATTCATTACGTCATTCACCACTAGTGCAGAATTAAAAACCATATATAAATGCAGTTAGTTAACGGACCTGATGGATATATTGAGAAAGCAATAATAAATATATAATTTTTCTCAAAAAATGGAAAGCATTCACTTCTGCTTAGCAGTGGCAGCTCACCAAGGGGATATGTGTACAGTTAACCTGTATATGGTAGTAAATGCATATAAGGTACTTTTGATAAGCAACCACAACTCCCCCTGGGGGATGCATGCCTAATTAGCCCATATAAGGTATGCTGATGTATACCCCTAATAGTGAATCTGTACAGTATGCCAATGTGATCTCGAAACCCCATAACCATATTAGGGGAGTATATACAGAGGCAGCCTATACAAACCCTATACAGGGGCAAAAAAACTTCTCAGGAAACAAGAGTAGGGAAAATAAATTTCCACGCAAAGGTCCATCTCATTAGCGTTCCAGAAATGCAGAAAAACTGCATTCATTATTCAAGCCCGAAGGCTGTAGGCTTTTTAAGTAGAAGATCCACATCTTCTCTTTTTGATATAAAATCCTATCATAGTCCCCCCTTCTAGAAGGCAAATTCAGTTTATAAATACCCTTGCATTTAAGGCCACTTGGATCACCGCCGTGGGCCTTCAGAAAGTGCAATGCAAGGGGATGGTCATCTTCTTTGTTGATGATACTTAGGACATGTTCACCAGTTCTGGTCTTAAGTTGTCTCTTAGTCTTGCCAACATAAATTAGTCCGCATGGACAAGTCAACATATAGATTACACGTGTTGTAGCACAATTAATAAAATTCTTAATCTTAAATTGGTTTTGGCCGTCGGAACTGGTGAACATGTCGGTCCTATCAACATACTTACAAATATGGCACCTGCCACACGGATACATGCCTCTCAGGGGGGGGAGGCTGGTAAGCCAGTCTCGTCTTGGAGGTCTACTATACTCAGAATGGACAAGGCAATCTT
Organism: Aquarana catesbeiana; assembly: GCF_042186555.1. NCBI lineage: Eukaryota > Metazoa > Chordata > Amphibia > Anura > Ranidae > Aquarana > Aquarana catesbeiana. The sequence goes on along the minus strand of NC_133334.1, from coordinate 9,631,658 downwards.
TTAAGTTCCTTGCCCGTCTGGCTGTCAAGAGTGGTCTATCGCCTACTATATCACCTAAGATTGGGGCCTCAGAGAGTATATGCCAGTGATGGCTCAATACCTTTCTGGTTTGTTCCCATTGTGCCCCATACCTGGTGATAATCCTAATTGGGGACGAATTTGCATTACCTGGCTTGTTCTTTTTGTTTCCAATCAGAAGGGACTGTCTATCAGACTGTATAGCTCTTTTTTTGGCCTTTCTTATAGATTCATGGGAGTATCCACGGTCCCGAAATCTCCCATATAGGTCCTGTACCTCAGAGTAGAAATCACTCTCACCCGAGCAGTTCCTTCTAGCCCTAAGGAACTGTCCCACGGGGATGCCCTGTATGAGGGACTTAGGATGATGGCTTGATGCCAGGAGCAATGTGTTGGCTGCAGTATCTTTTCTGAATGTCCTGGTCTGGAGTTTGCCTCCCTCAATACTGATGGAGAGGTCGAGGAAGGACAGGGTTTCGGAACTATAGGTATAAGTTAGTCTGATGTTCCTGTCGTTTTCATTTAGTTCTTCCATGAAATTAACTAGGTCAGCTGTTGTGCCCTTCCATAGCATAATCACATCGTCGATGTACCTTAGCCACAGTAAACAGTGGCCAAGGTACATCAGCGAGGGATACACACAGTCAAGCTCCCACATCCCCAGATGCAGGCACGCATATGATGGGGCCCATGGGGCTCCCATCGAGGTGCCTTTGATCTGTCTATAGTAGACCCCCAAGAACTGGAAGCAGTTGTTATCCAACATAAATTGTAGGAGGTCTATGATAAACTCATTTTGGGTGGCTAGAAGTGGGAATTTATGGTCCAAAAAGTGTTGTGTCGCTTTGATCCCCCAAACATGGGGAATTGATGTATACAGCGACTCAACATCAATTCCGACAAGGAGTACCTCCTCCGGTACCACAATATCATTCAGTTTTCCCAAGACATCCCTTGTGTCTTGTACAAATGAGGGTAACTCAACCACTAATTCTTTTATAAGGGCATCTACATATTTGCCTATTCTTCTAAGATACCCATGTTCTTTACGAGTAATGAGGCGCTCCTCCAAAGCCATATTGAGCTTAAAATTAAGATTAGCAACAATCTGAGAAAAGGGGTTTATAGAAAGGGAGTGATAAAGGTGGCAACACTGTACTCCTATCCAGCACTATGTATGAGAGACAAGCTCTGTCCCTCTTGCGGGATGAAACTACATATCGGAGGCTTTCTATAAACCCCTTTTCTCAGATTGTTGCTAATCTTAATTTTAAGCTCAATATGGCTTTGGAGGAGCGCCTCATTACTCGTAAAGAACATGGGTATCTTAGTGTTCAGGAATTTAATATCCCCACCTTTTACACAATACCCAAACTCCACAAATCTATGACCGACCCCCCAGGGAGACCCATAGTTTCTGCTATACAGGGCCCCCTTGAAAGAATAGGCAAATATGTAGATGCCCTTATAAAAGAATTAGTGGTTGAGTTACCCTCATTTGTACAAGACACAAGGGATGTCTTGGGAAAACTGAATGATATTGTGGTACCGGAGGAGGTACTCCTTGTCGGAATTGATGTTGAGTCGCTGTATACATCAATTCCCCATGTTTGGGGGATCAAAGCGACACAACACTTTTTGGACCATAAATTCCCACTTCTAGCCACCCAAAATGAGTTTATCATAGACCTCCTACAATTTATGTTGGATAACAACTGCTTCCAGTTCTTGGGGGTCTACTATAGACAGATCAGAGGCACCTCGATGGGAGCCCCATGGGCCCCATCATATGCGTGCCTGCATCTGGGGATGTGGGAGCTTGACTGTGTGTATCCCTCGCTGATGTACCTTGGCCACTGTTTACTGTGGCTAAGGTACATCGACGATGTGATTATGCTATGGAAGGGCACAACAGCTGACCTAGTTAATTTCATGGAAGAACTAAATGAAAACGACAGGAACATCAGACTAACTTATACCTATAGTTCCGAAACCCTGTCCTTCCTCGACCTCTCCATCAGTATTGAGGGAGGCAAACTCCAGACCAGGACATTCAGAAAAGATACTGCAGCCAACACATTGCTCCTGGCATCAAGCCATCATCCTAAGTCCCTCATACAGGGCATCCCCGTGGGACAGTTCCTTAGGGCTAGAAGGAACTGCTCGGGTGAGAGTGATTTCTACTCTGAGGTACAGGACCTATATGGGAGATTTCAGGACCGTGGATACTCCCATGAATCTATAAGAAAGGCCAAAAAAAGAGCTATACAGTCTGATAGACAGTCCCTTCTGATTGGAAACAAAAAGAACAAGCCAGGTAATGCAAATTCGTCCCCAATTAGGATTATCACCAGGTATGGGGCACAATGGGAACAAACCAGAAAGGTATTGAGCCATCACTGGCATATACTCTCTGAGGCCCCAATCTTAGGTGATATAGTAGGCGATAGACCACTCTTGACAGCCAGACGGGCAAGGAACTTAAAAGATTGCCTTGTCCATTCTGAGTATAGTAGACCTCCAAGACGAGACTGGCTTACCAGCCTCCCCCCCCTGAGAGGCATGTATCCGTGTGGCAGGTGCCATATTTGTAAGTATGTTGATAGGACCGACATGTTCACCAGTTCCGACGGCCAAAACCAATTTAAGATTAAGAATTTTATTAATTGTGCTACAACACGTGTAATCTATATGTTGACTTGTCCATGCGGACTAATTTATGTTGGCAAGACTAAGAGACAACTTAAGACCAGAACTGGTGAACATGTCCTAAGTATCATCAACAAAGAAGATGACCATCCCCTTGCATTGCACTTTCTGAAGGCCCACGGCGGTGATCCAAGTGGCCTTAAATGCAAGGGTATTTATAAACTGAATTTGCCTTCTAGAAGGGGGGACTATGATAGGATTTTATATCAAAAAGAGAAGATGTGGATCTTCTACTTAAAAAGCCTACAGCCTTCGGGCTTGAATAATGAATGCAGTTTTTCTGCATTTCTGGAACGCTAATGAGATGGACCTTTGCGTGGAAATTTATTTTCCCTACTCTTGTTTCCTGAGAAGTTTTTTTGCCCCTGTATAGGGTTTGTATAGGCTGCCTCTGTATATACTCCCCTAATATGGTTATGGGGTTTCGAGATCACATTGGCATACTGTACAGATTCACTATTAGGGGTATACATCAGCATACCTTATATGGGCTAATTAGGCATGCATCCCCCAGGGGGAGTTGTGGTTGCTTATCAAAAGTACCTTATATGCATTTACTACCATATACAGGTTAACTGTACACATATCCCCTTGGTGAGCTGCCACTGCTAAGCAGAAGTGAATGCTTTCCATTTTTTGAGAAAAATTATATATTTATTATTGCTTTCTCAATATATCCATCAGGTCCGTTAACTAACTGCATTTATATATGGTTTTTAATTCTGCACTAGTGGTGAATGACGTAATGAATGGTGTCCAGGTGTGAGTGTCCTTGATTAGTAATTGATATCCTTAGTGGGACTATTTAAAGCACGTATCCTGACCCAGCACGTATGCTCTGAGGAAACCTGTGACCAGGTGAAACGCGTAAGCATCACGCCATCACCTGTGTGGTGGCTGGGACCTCTGGATGCCCACCAAATAGCCCGGAACCACCTCAGTCCATCTCCACCCCTGGACGGACCAATACCGCTAAATTTAAACAGCGATCCTGCTTCTCCGCTGCTTCCTCATGTGGCTGTCTACAATACCGCCTACTTAGCTGATTGCCATAGCCCAGCTGACTACCCTTGTACCTGGCGATCTACCGTAAGCGTAGTCTGGAGGAATCAGTACTGCCGGAAGTGTAAGGCTATCAGCATGGTTCACTGACAAGCCAGGAGACGGTGTCAGCACGGCTACTCCGCGGACCACAAGACATTCAGATCAAGACGCCTAAATGGTGAGCGATATTACATGTCTTCCTATGTAAAAACATCAATGGACTTGGGTCTGTCATGTCACTAACTGTTGACCCCCGTGCTTAACAGCGCCATACTGCATGGATCTCTGTTCAATATATTCGGGTCAATCCTACGGGTGGATTTCTCGCCTTTATGCAGCTCTGATACAGTCAATTGTCCTGCGTATATGCCCATGGTACTCTACTTTTATCACTTTATATATCTGAGCAACATTTGAACAATATTTACTCAATAAGACCCGGGTCAAGGACTTTTTGTCTGTATGTGTATGCAAGACGAGTGATTGATGGAGGTGTGTATGTAGGGTAAGGTGGCCACCCAATGTCCCATGTAAGACGTCAGTCTTATTTTTAATTCTAGCTGGAGGGAGGATTATTTTCATCTTTAATTTCTGTATTATTGTTAATTTGTTTATATATGAACTTTTCTACCTGAGGGTTTCTAATAAAGATAGTTAAGCTTAATATCAGTGTGTCCTCATTGAAGAAACTGCTTTTTTGGAATCTTTTCCGACTTTTTTCTTTTGTATATGCTGTTGGTTAAGTTCAGAGGACAATTACCCTGTTTTATGTGGTTTTTTTCACGATCTATAGTCTGTGGTAATGATATACGCAGGTGTATATATCTGAGCAGGTAATCGGTAAGCCGCCAGTAAAGCTCACGCACACCTGCGCTTGATTGGCAACGTCAGTGGTCTTTTTTTCTTTTGTTTAAATCAGAAGCCCTACCCATCAATATTCCATCACAGGAGACCCAACATTTACAACACTGTTTCCCCTACCATTGGAAGACAACATCACTGAAATATCTGGGAGTACAGATAACTCCCTCTTATTCCACCCTATACCGAGCCAATTATCCTCCTCTCTTTAAAACCATTAGGGACCTTCTACTAAAATGGAAGGCTCATCATATCTCCCTGCTAGGGAGGATAGCGTCTGTTAAGATGGTTATCTTGCCGAAGCTGCTGTATTTATTCCAAACTCTCCCCATCCCAATACCACTAGCGGAGTTGAAAAAACTCCAAGCGGATTTAACACGATTGTTTGGAATTACAAAAGACACAGAATCTCACAATCAGTCATGACAGCGGCGCAATCAGACGGCGGATTATCATTCCCTGACCTAACTAAATACTACCAAGCCACCCAATTGTGAACCCTGGCCTCTTGGTTCACCCAACGCTCATATAATAAGTGGACAGAAATAGAAAAACTATGGATGGCCCCAGTCCATCCAAACAGCATGCTGTGGAATGCGGAGGTGAAGGTGGGGTCCACTCAACTTTTGGGCCCCATGCTCCACATTAGTACACTTTGGCGTAAATTATCATGGCTTTATAAGCTACGCTCAGAAAGCTCACTCCTCACATCGTTCCTCTACAACCCCAAGCTGCCTGCAGGTCTTACTCACCAGATGTCTTATCCGTGGGCGATGAGGAATCTGTTCCACTTTGGTCATTTGGTGCACCCATGCACGTGCAGACTGCTGTCCTTCACGGAACTCCAGAAAAAATTTGATTTACCGAGGCAAGTGTTCTATGAATACTTGCAGATTAGGCACTACGCTCAATCAATCGCCCCGAATCTACAGTTCTCGACCCCATCGCCCTTTGAGGGACCAGATACTGAACTCTTATAACTTTACAGACCATGGCAAACATCCGTACATGACCCGCTGGGAGAGATTCTTGGGGGAGGAGATCCCGGAATCTACCTGGAAGACGATTTGGACCCAGGCGGCTAAAAGCTCATTATGCACACTGTACAAAGAGAATGCCTACAAAGTTCTTTTCTTCTGGTATATGACGCCTGATGTTCTCCACACCATTTTCCCATCTAGTTCGGATAGATGTTGGCGGTGCATGAAGGACAGGGGGACCTTATATCACATCTACTGGTCATGTCCCAAAATAGCTCCTTTCTGGACGGAAACGCAATTATTGTTGAATCGCCTACTGGGCGTCCAGGTCCCCAAAGTCCCGAAATTGTTTCTTCTTGGTGTGTCTGGGTTACGTATATCCCGACACTCCAGGAAACTGCTAGGTCATGTTCTCACAGCAGCGAGATGCCTGGTAGCCCTCTATTGGAAGAAACAGATTCCACCCTCCCAAACAGACCTCTATACCAGAATAAAGGACATAGAGCTAATGGAGAAAATGACAGCCAGGATACAAAACAGATTGGAGGCTCAGGACATGGTCTGGGAGGAATGGCACAGGCGGGAGGACCCGCCCTAGGCCTGCGGCCAGACCCCCCCCCATCTCCCCTTCCCCCTCTCATCGCTCTTTCCTTCTTTCCTCCTTTATCTTCTTTCTTTCTGTAAAATGCTAAAACATATTCAGTCCAATGATGTTCCTTGCTGGTTGACAGTCTTAGATGATATGGAATGTATTATACCACTACTGTGTCTGGATGACTATCATCAGAAGCTCAATGTTTATTGGATGGACTGTCTACCAATTGCACTTAATTATAAACGACACTACTGTTCTATGCATATATATGTCTTTATGCTTAATAAAAATTGTTATTTGAAAAAAAAAAAAAATTAGACTTGAGAAACTTAACATTAATAAATCACCGGGACCAGATGGCTTGCATCCGAGGGTACTTAGGGAACTCAGTCAGGTGATTGCCAGACCAATGTTCCTAATTTTTACAGACAGTCTATTGACTGGAATGGTACCAGTTGATTGGAGAAAAGCCAATGTAGCACCAATATTTAAAAAGGGCCCAAAAAACATCCCTGGGAATTACAGACCAATTAGCCTAACATCAATAGTAAATAAACTCTAGGAGGGGATGATAAGGGACTATATACAAGATTTTAGTAATAAGAATGATATCATTAGCAGTAATCAGCATGGATTCATGAAGAATCGTTCTTGCCAAACCAATCTACTAACCTTCTATGAGGAGGTGAGTTGCCATCTAGATAAAGGAAGGCCCGTAGACGTGGTGTATCTGGATTTTGCAAAAGCATTTGACACAGTTCCCCATAAACGTTTACTGTACAAAATAAGGTGCGTTGGCATGGACCATAGGGTGAGTACATGGATTGAAAACTGGCTACAAGGGCGTGTTCAGAGGGTGGTGATAAATGGGGAGTACTCAGAATGGTCAGGGGTGGGTAGTGGGGTTCCCCAGGGTTCTGTGCTGGGACCAATCCTATTTAATTTGTTCATAAACGACCTGGAGGATGGGGTAAACAGTTCAATCTCTGTATTTGCGGATGATACTAAGCTAAGCAGGGCAATAACTTCTCCGCAGGATGTGGAAATCTTGCAAAAAGACCTGAACAAATTAATGGGGTGGGCGACTACATGGCAAATGAGGTTCATTGTAGAAAAATGCAAAATAATGCATTTGGGTGGCAAAAATATGAATGCAATCTATACACTGGGGGGAGAACCTCTGGGGGAATCTAGGATGGAAAAGGACCTGGGGGTCCTAGTAGATGATAGGCTCAGCAATGGCATGCAATGCCAAGCTGCTGCTAATAAAGCAAACAGAATATTGGCATGCATTAAAAGGGGATCAACTCCAGAGATAAAACGATAATTCTCCCGCTCTACAAGACTCTGGTCCGGCCGCACCTGGAGTATGCTGTCCAGTTCTGGGCACCAGTCCTCAGGAGGGATGTACTGGAAATGGAGCGAGTACAAAGAAGGGCAACAAAGCTAATAAAGGGTCTGGAGGATCTTAGTTATGAGGAAAGGTTGCGAGCACTGAACTTATTCTCTCTGGAGAAGAGACGCTTGAGAGGGGATATGATTTCAATTTACAAATACTGTACTGGTGACCCCACAATAGGGATAAAACTTTTTCGCAGAAGAGAGTTTAATAAGACTCGTGGCCACTCATTACAATTAGAAGAAAAGAGGTTTAACCTTAAACTACGTAGAGGGTTCTTTACTGTAAGAGCGGCAAGGATGTGGAATTCCCTTCCACAGGCGGTGGTCTCAGCGGGGAGCATTGATAGCTTCAAGAAACTATTAGATAATCACCTGAATGACCGCAACATACAGGGATATGTAATGTAATACTGACACATAATCACACACATAGGTTGGACTTGATGGACTTGTGTCTTTTTTCAACCTCACCTACTATGTAACTATGTAACTATGAGTGGGCACCCCCCCACCTGAAACATACCAGGCCATATGCCATAAACATGGGGGAAACCTCCTGACAAAGCACCTTGTCCCCACTAGGGATGAGCTTCAAGTTTGAGTCGAACTCATGTTCGACTCGAACATTGGCTGTTCGCAAGTTCGCTGAACAGCGAACAATTTGGGGTGTTCGCGGCAAATTCGAATGCCGCGGAACACCCTTTAAAAGTCTATGGGAGAAATCAAAAGTGCTAATTTTAAAGGCTTATATGCAAGTTATTGTCATAAAAAGTGTTTGGGGACCTGGGTCCTGCCCCAGGGGACATGGATCAATGCAAAGAAAAGTTTTAAAAACGGCCGTTTTTTCAGGAGCAGTGATTTTAATAATGCTTAAAGTCAAACAATAAAAGTATAATATCCCTTTAAATTTCGTAGCTGGGGGGTGTCTATAGTATGCCTGTAAAGGGGCGCATGTTTCCCGTGTTTAGAACAGTATGACAGCAAAATGACATTTCGAAGGAAAAAACCCATTTAAAACTACTCGCGGCTATTGCATTGCCGACAATACACATAGAAGTTCATTGATAAAAACGGCATGGGAATTCCCCACAGGGCAACCCCGAACCAAAATTTAAAAAAAAAATGACATGGGAGTCCCCCTAAATTCCATACAAGGCCCTTCAGGTCTGGTATGGATTTTAAGGGGAACCCCGCGCCAAAAAAAAAAAAAAAAAACGGTGTGGGGTCCCCCCAAAAATCCATACCAGACCCTTATCCGAGCACGCAACCTGGCAGGTCGCAGGAAAAGAGGGGGGACGAGAGTGCGCCCCCCTCCTGAACCGTACCAGGCCGCGTGCCCTCAACATTGGGAGGGTGCTTTGGGGTAGCCCCCCAAAACACCTTGTCCCCATGTTGATGAGGACAAGGGCCTCATCCCCACAACCCTGGCCGGTGGTTGTGGGGGTCTGCAGGCGGGGGGCTTATCGGAATCTGGAAGCCCCCTTTAACAAGGGGACCCCCAGATCCTGGCCCCCCCGTGTGAAATGGTAAGGGGGTACTTACCCCTACCATTTCACTAAAAAACTGTCAAAAATGTTAAAAATTACAAGAGACAGTTTTTGACAATTCCTTTATTTAAATGCTTCTTCTTTCTTCTATCTTCCTTCATCTTCTGGTTCTTCTGGTTCTTCCTCCGGCGTTCACGTCCAGCATCTCCTCCGCGGCGTCTTCTATCTTCTTCTCCTCGGGCCGCTCCACACCCATGGCATGGGGGGAGGCTCCCGCTCTTCTCTTCATCTTCTTCTTCTTCTCTTCTTCCTTCTTCTCTTCTTCATTTTCTTCTCCGGGCCGCTCCGCACCCATGCTGGCATGGAGGGAGGCTCCTGCTGTGTGACGGCATCTCCTCATCTGACGGTTCTTAAATAACGGGGGGTGGGGCCACCCGGTAACCCCGCCCCCCTCTGATCCACGGGACATGACAGGACTTCCCTGTGGCATTCCACGTGACGTCACAGGGAAGTCCCGTCAAGTCACCGTGCGTCAGAGGGGGGCGGGGTCACCGGGTGGCCACGCCCCCCATTATTTAAGAACCGTCAGAAGAAGAGACGCCGTCACACAGCGGGAGCCTCCCTCCATGCCAGCATGGGTGAAGAGCGGCCTGGAGAAGAAAATGAAGAAGAGAAGAAGAGAAGAAGGAAGAAGAGAAGAAGATGAAGAGAAGAGCGGGAGCCTCCCCCCATGCCATGGGTGCGGAGCAGCCTGAGGAGAAGAATATAGAAGACGCCGCAGAGGAGATGCTGGACAAGAACGCCGGAGGAAGAACCAGAAGAGCCAGAAGAAGAAGATGAAGGAAGATATAAGAAAGAAGAAGCATTTAAACAAAGGAATTGTCAAAAACTGTCTCTTGTCATTTTTAACATTTTTGACAGTTTTTTAGTGAAATGGTAGAGGTAAGTACCCCCTTACCATTTCACACAGGGGGGGCCGGAATCTGGGGGTCCCCTTGTTAAAGGGGGCTTCCAGATTCCGATAAGCCCCCCGCCCGCAGACCCCCACAACCACCGGCCAGGGTTGTGGGGATGAGGCCCTTGTCCTCATCAACATGGGGACAAGGTGTTTTGGGGGCTACCCCAAAGCACCCTCCCAATGTTGAGGGCATGTGGCCTGGTACGGTTCAGGAGGGGGGGTGCCGCACTCTCGTCCCCCTCTCTTTTCCTGCGGCCTGCCAGGTTGCGTGCTCGGATAAGGGTCTGGTATGGATCTTTGGGGGGACCCCACGCCGTTTTTTTTTTTTTTTTTGGCGCGGGGTTCCCCTTAAAATCCATACCAGACCTGAAGGGTCTGGTATGGAATTTAGGGGGAACCCCACGTCATTTTTTTTTTTTTAATTTTGGCCGGGGTTCCCCTTAATATCCATACCAGACCTAAAGGGCCTGGTATGGAATTTAGGGGGACTCCCACGTCATTTTTTTTTTAAATTTTGGTTCGGGGTTCCCCTGTGGGGAATTCCCATGCCGTTTTTATCAATGAACTTCTATGTGTATTGTCGGCAATGCAATAGCCACGAGTAGTTTTAAATGGGTTTTTTCCTTCGAAATGTCATTTTGCTATCAGACTGTTCTAAACATGGGAAACATGCGCCCTTTTACAGGCATACTATAGACACCCCCCAGCTACGAAATTTAAAGGGATATTACACTTTTATTGTTTGACTTGAAGCATTATTAAAATCACTGCTCCTGAAAAAACGGCCGTTTTTAAAACTTTTTTTTGCATTGATCCATGTCCCCTGGGGCAGGACCCAGGTCCCCAAACACTTTTTATGACAATAACTTGCATATAATCCTTTAAAATTAGCACTTTTGATTATTCATGTTCATGTCCCATAGACTTTAACGGTGTTCGCGTGTTCGAACGAACTTTTTTCCTGTTCGCATGTTCTGGTGCAAACCGAACAGGGGGGGTGTTCGGCTCATCCCTAGTCCCCACATTGATGAGTTGAAGCTGTCTCTTCTCCACAACACCGGCATACTGCAGAGTCGCTGATCGAATATAATCTTCTCAAAGTCTTACCATTCTCCAAAAAATACAGCCCTGAGGAAGAGGGAAGCAATTCCCCCAAAAAACACATTGACTTTACTTGTTTTCTTTTATCTTCAATAGACAACTATAAAACTCATCAAGTGAGACTTTTTTTTGGACATCGGGCATTCCTCTTCAATCACCCAAGTGTAAACCGTGCTAATGTAATTCCTCCATTGTCATTATGAGAAAGGTAGCAGCCCTAGACCCCACCTACAATTGGGATACAACCCATTGGAAGCAATTACTTCTCTACCCTCCACACAGTAACTTGCCGCAATTAGCCTTGAGCGGCACCAGTCCAGCGCTGTCTTGCACTCAAACTTGATACTTAATATGACAGGGATACCTTGCCTTCTCCACAACCCTGGCACGATGGTTGTAAGGGTCTGAGGATCCTTTGTTAGGTTCCCCACCAAAATCATGAAGCCTGGTAGAGCAGGAAAGGGGGAGTATGAGCGTATGCCTCTCCTTCCTGAACCATACCAGGCCACATACCCTCAGCATGACAGGGATACTCTGCCAGGGGGAAACCCTCCTAGCAAAGAACCTTGTCTCCATTTTGTTGAGTACACATTCCGCGTGGGGATATGCAGGATGTGACACTGATCAGAATTTGGCACAGTTTTTGACAAGTCCTTATTTAAAAAAAAAAAATATATATATATATCTCATGACATATTTCAATTGAAAATCACATTGCCCAGCGATGCAGATCCTCATTATAAAATTCACTGACTCATCTGATCCTATCACTCACTCATTGTGAATGAAAACTCCTGGGCCCTGCTACAGATTGTAAACCAAGGGGCGGGTTCCCCGAGGTGATGTCATTGACTAAATATGGGCATGACCCCACAGCTTTGTTTGCACGCGGCACGCTCTGTGATCAGCTGAGTCCACGAGACTGGACAGATCATAGATCGGAGTAGGGGGCCAATCCTGACTCCTTACCACATGATCAGCTGTCGTAACTGGCTGTTAGCGTGAGGAGAAAAAAAAGCCAAAGAAAAAATTCCAATAATTTAATAGTTAGTTATTATTAGTTAGTTAGTTATTATTTAGAATTTTTGGATTTTCACATTTTCGTTCTTTCAAATTTTCTGATTTTCATTCTTATTTGAGGATTTTAGAATTTTTGGATTTTCAAATTTAAAAAATTTCGAATTTCCGAATTTTCAGATTTTCTGATTTTCTAATTTTCTAATTTCCGAATTTTCAGATTTTGAAATTCAAATTTTCATCGAAGTTATGAATATATTCAAAATAACGAATTTCGATCATAACAAATGACTCGAAAAACGAAAAAGAAAAATGAATGAAATAAAAACGAACACATTTGTCGTCAATCAATCACGACGCCCACCGATCCTGAAAAAAAAAGCAAAAAAAACCCCGCTGTTGCCTCTTGGGAGGCCTCTGGCCGTCTTCCTCCTCTCCGCTTTGACAGTACTTATATAGGCAAAGGGCATGACCACCCAGCTACATCACTCGGTGGCACCCCCCATATGCCTTCATGAGGGGGCTGTGCCACCTGGTGACGTAACTGGGTGGCCCCGCTCCTTGCCTACATAAGAACTGGCAATGCGGGGAGACTGCTGGATTGCCTCCCTGGAGGCAAAAGCGCTTTTATTTTTTTTCTATTTTTTGGGTCGGCGGGTGTCGTGACTGACAATGGTTGTACATCAAGGGACAGTATTTTTTTACTTTTCAATAAAGGACTTATTAAACCCCCCCATGTTGAGGGCATGTGGCCTGGTATGGTTCAGGAGGGTGGTCACTCACTCGTCAGAATGCGGCAATAAATTGCAGCGATGAGCAAGTTTAAATGACTTTTTGTTCCTTAACAAATGTCAGTATTGCTGCAGCAGGTTCTACACATTGTACAGATGTGCCACTTTAAAGGAACAATATTTAAAGGAGTTTTTCATTTTTATTGTTTTACTTTAACCGCTTGCCGACCACCGCTTGTACATATACATCAGCAGAATGGCACGGCTGCACAAATGGGCGTACCTGTACGTCCCTTTGAATTTGCCGCCGTGTGGTTGGGTGCACGCTGCTGGCACTCGACGTCCACAGGGATACCCGCGATCATCTCACGGAGCTGAAGAACAGGGAAATGCTGATGTAAACAAGCATTTCCCCGTTCTGCCTAGTGACACTGTCACTGATCACAGCTCCCTGTAATCAGGAGCGGTGATCAGTGATGTGTCACACACAGCCCCTCCCTCCAATGGTTAGAATCACTCCCTAGGACACACTTAACCTCTACACTGCCAGTGTCATTTACACAGAAATCAATGCATTTGTATAGCACTGATTGCTGTATAAATGACAATGGTCCCAAAAATGTGTCAAAAATGTTGACAGAATGGCATGAAGAGGACGAACGGAGAGATGCTAATGTAAACAAGCATCTCCCTGTTCTGCCTGGTGACAGTGTCACTGATCTCTGCTCCTTGTGATCGGGAGCAGAGATCAGTGATGTGTCACATGTAGCCATGCCCCCCACAGTTAGTAACACTCCCCAGGACATACTTAACCCCTCCCTAGGCCCCTAGTGGTTAACCCCTTCACTGCCAGTGTCATTTACACAGGAATCAGTGCATTTGAATAGCACTGATTGCTGTATAAATGACAATGGTCCCAAAAATGTGTCAAAAATGTCCGATGTGCCTGCCATAATGTTGCAGTCCCGATAAAAATCACAGATCCCTGCCATTACTTGTAAAAAAATAAATAAAAATGCCATAAAACTAGCCCCTATTTTGTAGATGCTATAACTTTTGCGCAAACCAATCAATAAACGCTTATTGCGATTTTTTTACCAAAAATATGTAGAAGAATTCGTATCGGCCTAAACTGAGGGAAAAAATGTTTTTTATATACTTTTTTGGGGATATTTATTATAACAAAAAGCAAAAAATATTGCTTTTTTTTCAAAATTGTCGCTCTTTGTTTGTTTATAGCGCAAAAAATAAAAACCTCAGAGGTGATAAAATACCACCAAAAGAAATCTTTATTTGTGGGGAAAAAAGGACGTCAGTTTTGTTTGAGAGCCACATAGCACCACCGCGCAATTGTCAGTTAAAGCGACGCAGTGCCAAATCGCAAAAAGTACTCTGGTCTTTGGCCAGCCAAATGGTCCGGGGCTTAAGTGGTTAAACATCAAAAAATCACTGCACCTTTAAAAACGAAAGATTGTTTTAAAAAAATATATTTTGCATTGATACATGTCCCCCGGGGCAGTACCCGGGTCCCCATACACTTTATTATGCCAATAACTTGCCTATAAGCCTTTAAAATGAGGACTTTAGATTTTTCATATTCGTGTCCCATAGACTTTAATAGGGTTCGCATGTTCGCTAGAACTTTTTGCCTGTTCTCAGTGTTCTGGTGCGAACCGAATCGGGAGGGAGTGTTCGGCCCATTCCTATTAGGCATGACCAAAAATTGTAATAATTAACATGTCCCCTTTTTGATATATTTTTTCACAGGACCCTTATGGTCTTAAGAAATAATAATAATATCCCTCATATTAAATGGTTCCCCATCCCCAGTAAGTATCTCCACATGCAGTGTTTTCTATATATATTTTCTCCACATACTCCATTCCCCATTTTATTTGTGTAATTGTTTAATTGTCTTTATTTTACTGGTTCCAATCATGTTTTATTCATTTTATTATTAATTTTAACCTCTGTATATACTGTGATCCACCCATGACATTTTCCTATATACCATATGGCACTCGTATTTGTATCATGCCTGCTCGCTTGCCAGCGGTGTGTCTAGTAAGGACGGCGGCTGCCCTCCCCCATTGGCCCGCATGCCTGCCCAGCTCTATTTAGCCACATCAAAGATGTCCGATGGCACTGACTGATGAAGGAGCACACATGCTCTGAACGCATGCATAGACTCAGCCTCCCTCACACAGAGAATTCCTGCTGACGGCTTCCTCCTGCATCTCCTCCATCCAGCCTGGGACACCCGAAACCACCAGCGCCGCCGGGTACGATGACACCGCGCCCTCCAGCTGCCACCCCATATCTCTGCTATTACTTGGCTGACAGTAATGCCCTGTTAACACGACTGGACATTGATCAGACATTCCGACAACAAAATCCATGGATTTTTTCCGACGGGTGTTGGCTCAAACTTGTCTTCCATACACACGGTCGCACAAAATTGTTGGAAAATCCAATTGGTCTGAACGCGGTGACGTAAAACATGTATGTCGGGACTGTAAATGGGGCAGTAGCCAATAACTTTAGTCTCTTAATTTATTCTGAGCATGCGTGGCACTTTGTGTGTCGGATTTGTGTACACATGATCGGAATTTAACCAATCGGATTTTGTTGTTGGAAAATTTTATAGCCTGCTCTCAGACTTTGTGTGCCAGAAATTCCAACAGAAAAAGCCTGATGGAGCCCACACACGATCGTAATTTCCGACAACACAATCCGATCGCACTTTTTCTGTCGGAAAATCCGACCATGTGTACAGGGCATTACAGTGTGCCTAGAATCACCATTGTCTAATAAGTGCATTACCTTTAAATAAACTTGTTTTTTTTATATTGCTACACTTGGAATGGTGCTGCTCCATTCTCCTTGTGTCTCAGTACCTACAGAGTTTCTTCTGCCCTTCAGTGGGCTGCCTTTCCATTGTGTGCACAAGTGTGTCAGTGGCTGGTGCTCCATCGGTAGGGATGCCTGCAGACGCACCAGACCCCCCTCGTCGCTCCTGCCCCCACCGCGCACCATACCCATACCCCCCCGGTCACCAGCCCATTCACCCTGTGCTGACAGGTGGAGGCTTCCCCCCTCAGTCTCCTCCATGTCCTGGCTCTGATGGTCTGGTGCGACTCCTCAGCCGTACATCTCCTCCCTCCTCCTCCCCTTCCTCCTCATAGGCCTTCTCCTTTTGGCTAATTGGGAAACGGGTCTCATGACCCACTTCCTGATTGGCCGGAAGGAGAATCAGTGTGATAATAGCGAATATTCATTCGCTATTGGCACACAACTGTGTGGGCTTGGAGTGCCCCAAGCCCACCCTTTTTTGAAGCCCATTAGAGCCTTTGGCTCTAATAACATGCTTCAAACCCCCCCTGGAATCCATGCGTCCGGCGCCCTGCATGAAGATAAGGAGGCCAGATGTATGTATGGGCCAATGCGCCCCCAGGACATATGGACTTTTAGAATATATGAACTTTCCCTCCTCCCCCCACCCTGTATCTGGATTGATCTGTCCGATTGTGGGTGTAGCAATGTGCTGACATCACCATCTCTCTTTTCATGTCCCAACGATCGGGTTTGTTTAGATGTGTGCTGACCGACACACTAATCCTAAGGCTTTTAGATGTCAGCTCATTGTGTATTGCGGTGAGTGAGATCCCTAATAAACCTAAAGGATAATTGAAACTATGTGGAGCCATTTTGGTTTCTTTTTCAGTGACAACCCTCTATCCATTTCCATTTGATACCATCCAGAGTGTGGAGTGATCCTAAAGTGTGGAGAAAGGCCCTGGCTGGGTTTAAGCCGCAGGCGTTCATTGACCCCTGTGACAAGGGGTCCACTAGAGCTGTTAAGCCTTTCCATAGTTGGTGGTGGATTCACTGGGCTATTTGGTGATGGACACGGATATGAAACTATTCACTTTGTCACGTTAATCTGGACTATTTTTCACATTTATCATTTGTTTGGTACACATATGGACTTTAATTTAATTTGATTTGTATAGCGCAATTTGTTACCTATTTCTATTGTGATATTCATACCATACCCCCCCCAATAGAGGTGTCCTCTCATCAGCCATAGCGCTCCAAATACCATTGTTTTTTGGATTGATCTATCTACTACTTCTTTACTCTTCTTTGTGTTTCTTGCTGTAAGGCTGGGTTCACACTGCCGCATGGAGCGACTCACAGCAGGGGTCCGATGCATCCCTGTTCACCGCTTCAGATCCGATCTTTGGCTGAATTTGGACCTGAAACGGACCAGAAAACACATGGGACTCCTGTGCAATTCACACCGGAGCTGCTCCCTAGAGAGCCGGTCACAATCTCTTGACATGCGAATTGGATGCAGGGAAGCCAGCAACCATTTCCCAATAGAGTGAACACAGCCTAAAAAGTTATTTGCATCTGTTGTCAAGCAAATGCTTCCTTGAATTTAAGTTGGGCTGACAAAGAATTTTGTAACATTTTGGAAAAAAGATACAAACAAGCAGTCCAGCATTTGAGGTCAGGATGGCAAAAATCTCCACAGCCACCATACATTTCCCTTTGGTGCTCAGATAGGCCGGGATCATGGCAATCCAGACACTGCAGAACACCAGCATGCTGAAGGTGATGTATTTGGCTTCATTAAAACTGTCCGGTAATGTCCTGGCTATAAACGCTGTAATAAAACTGAAAGCAGCCAGGATCCCCATATAACCCAGAACAGAGTAGAACCCGATAACTGACCCTTCATTACACTGAATGATGATATTTGTTTCCCAGTTTTTAATGGTTCTACTGCTAACCCTGGGCCTTTCCAGGGAAGGCATCTTGTTTCACCCGCATGATTCTGCTGATGCATTGCATAGAATATGGGAATAATGTTTTGATGCAAATATTTTCTAAAATGTTTTCTCTAGAATTATTTTTCCTCCATGTTGCATATTTCCCAACTTTGTATGCAAACTCCTCAATACAAATACTGAACAAGAAAATCAGTGAAGATATCTGTTTTACAGCTTTTAACTGTGAACAAGTTTATTAACTTAAAAAGTTAAAACAAACACTACAAATGGTATGCATGCCTGTGGTGCAACATTGCAAAAGGAAAATATTCTACTTGGCGCATCATTCATTGTGTTCAAGCCTTAAAGTCAACCTTCCATGAAACAAAAGGTCAACTTTACTGACAGACCCAAAACACTTATTTGCTAGAAAAATGCAATTTGTTTTTGACAAGTGGTCAGTGGCAGCCCATCCATTAGGGGCACACGGGCGCCACCCCCCCTTTCCATGTGCCCCTAATCTACATGCAGGGTGCCGGCGCATGGATTACAATGGGGAGGGGGGTTTGAAGCACGTGATTAGAGCCAGAGCCTCTAAAAGGCTCCAACAAAAGGGTGGGCTTGCGGCGCAGAGCACTGAGCCTGAGCCCACCCAGTTGTGTGATGATAGCGAATCATCATTCGCCATTGTCACACTGATCCTCCTCCCGGCCAATCAGGAAGCGGGCCCTGAGAGCTGTCCCTTGATTGGCTGAAAGGACAGGCAATCCTATTGGATGCCTAAGTGGAGGAGGGAGGAGATGTATGGCGGAAGACTCCATGATGCAGATGAGGAGGGGACGCAATAGAAGCCTCCACCTACCACCTGCTGCCCATCGCCCATAGGAGCGTGGCCCGCCCGCAACCTACATGGGGTAAGTGTGGGGCTGGATGACTGCAAGACCCCCCAGAGGAGTGCAGGAAATCCACCGACAGTGGGGGGTGGTTGTCTTCCCCCCCCCAAAAAAAACAACAACTGCCAATGCAAGTGGTTTTAGCCAAAATGTGATTAGGGGGGTGGTAGACCATCGGTAAAGCAGACATTCGATTCTCCTGGAAGCCCCACATTAAGTTTAATATGTAGGTACAACTCTTAAATATCACTATAAGGCTGGGTTCACACTGCCGCATGGAGCGACTCACAGCAGGGGTCCGATGCATCCCTGTTCACCGCTTCAGATTCGATCCTTGGCTGAATTTGGACCTGAAACGGACCAGAAAACACATGGGACTCCTGTGCAATTCACACCGGAGCTGCTCCCTAGAGATCTCATCACAATCTCTTGACATGTGAATTGGATGCAGGGAAGCCAGCAACCATTTCCCAATAGAGTGAACACAGCCTAAAAAGTTATTTGCATCTGTTGTCAAGCAAATGCTTCCTTGAATTTAAGTTGGGCTGACAAAGAATTTTGTAACATTTTGGAAAAAAGATAGAAACAAGCAGTCCAGCATTTGAGGTCAGGATGGCAAAAATCTCCACAGCCACCATATATTTCCCTTTGGTGCTCAGATAGGCCGGGATCATGGCAATCCAGACACTGCAGAACACCAGCATGCTGAAGGTGATGTATTTGGCTTCATTAAAACTGTCCGGTAATGTCCTGGCTAAAAACGCTGTAATAAAACTGAAAGCAGCCAGGATCCCCATATAACCCAGGACAGAGTAGAACCCGATAACTGACCCTTCATTACACTGAACGATGATCTTTGTTTGATATGATCTTTTGTCCAACTCCTGGAACGGGGGAGAGATCGACAACCATGCAATACAGATTAAAGCTTGCAATGATGAGCAGATGAAGACAACAAAATTGGGCAGCTTTACTCCAACCCATTTTTTCCACACACTGCCCGGTTTGGTGGCTTTAAAAGCAAGCCAAACCATTGCAGTCTTGCCCAACACAGAGGAGACCGCTATGGTAAAAAGAAATCCAAAAGATGTTTGGCGTAGCCAGCAGGTTGTATCCATGGGATGACCCAGAAACAAGAACACACAGAGGAAACCCAACATGATGGAGACCAGGAGGACAAAGCTGAGGCTCTTGTTATTGGCTCTGACAATGGGGGTATCTCCATATGAAATAAATACAGTCATTGTCAAAAAAGTTAAAATGCAAAGGAATAAAGAGATAACCATGAAAAATAAAGATAGATTATCAGTATAAGACAAAAACTCTATCAGCTTGGGATTACATTCAGTTTTGTTCTCATTTGGCCATTCGTGGTCCAGACACCTCATGCAGTTGTCACTTCCTGAAAAATAAAACAATTGTGGAATTTTAGAACATGTTTGAATTTAGTTTTTAATTTACACAGAATAAAAAGTATTTTGGACAAAAACTATAGAAGTCCACACAATGTTCTCATATGGAAAAAGCCAACGTAATATAAATATTAACCAATTGACCTCTGGAAGATTTACCCCCCCCCCCCCTTCATGACCAGGCCATTTTTTGCGAAACGGCACTGTTTTATTTTCCTTGTCAAAAGAAGTTTATTGAGTATACAATGTTATAAAGATACATAAAGTAAGTTTACAAGGATCTATAAAGTAAGCTCATTGTTTTACAGTAGGGTTTATATAGGTAAATATCGTGAAATTTCAAATATTAAACATTGGGTTCACGTAAACCTAAATTAAAGATATATATCATTTCCTTAGTTACTTTTGTAGGTATTTAAATGATTTATACCTACTATACATATTGTTTACAAGTAGAGTGTATATAGGTCAAATAAATTCTGATAATGAGCTTTAATCGTAAGGTGGAGAAAAGGAAAGAGAAAGAAGAAAAAGGGTTGAAAGGTAGAGGTATGGTCCACAAGGTTGTCCCGCTCGTCAGTTTATTATTCTTTTTAGTTCTCTTTGAAGCCTTAGAATGGGTGTCTCTGTAAGTCATTTAATCTGTTACCATGGCAACAGGACAGAGTCATTGAAGTTTGACAGGAACTGTTGTTTTATCCAAGGATGCCAAAGTTTTTCAAATTTTGGAATTTGATTTTGATCGATGGCTACCATCTTAGCATGGGACAATGTAGGAGATTTCCATGCCTTGGCCACTGTTTGTTTTGCAGCCGTTATTGGTTGGATCATAAGTTTGAATTGAGAGAGTGTTAACCATTCCGGTTTTAGATTAAGTAAAGTTAAATATGGATCTGGTTGTATTATTTTTTTAAATATTTTAGATGCAATCACGAAGACTTCCTTCCAGAAGGTTTGGATTACTGGGCACGTCCACCATATGTGTAAATGTGTGCCTATTTCTGGGCATCCTCGAAAACAAAGAGCTGAGGTATTAGGTGAATATTTTGCCACTCTAGCGGGTACAAGGTACCAGCGAGTTAGGACTTTATAATTTGTCTCCAGTGCTAAGATGTTGGGTGAAGATGACTTAGATGTGAGCCATATGTTAGACCAGTCCGTGTCTTCTAAAGTTCGTCCCAGGTCCTCCTCCCACCTCTGAACGTAAGAGGGTCTATTAAGATTTGCTACTCCATATAATCGATTATAAAGTGATGAAATTGTACCTTTAGCAAATGGATCTTTTGTACAGATTGATTCAAAAATGGATAATTGGGATAATGGTGTATCCCCCTTTAGGAATGGTGTATAGAAATTTTTGATTTGGAGATATCTAAATATCTCAGAGTTTGGTAGATCATATTTTTCTCTAAGCGATGGGAATGAAAGGAATGATTTAGATGCTATGAAGTCATTTAGTGTCTGAATGCCTGATGTTGTCCAAGCTTTAAAAGAATTTGGGTAGATCAGCACTGTTTTATTTTAACTGATAGTTGTCATGCAATGCCAAATGAAAATGATGTCCCTTGTTTCCCACAAATAGGGCTTTATTTTGGCGGTATTTTTTTACCTCTGCATTTTTTATTTTTTGTGCTATAAACAAAAAATACCAACAATTTTGAAAAAAAAAAGAAACAATATTTTTTACTTTCTGCTTTAAAACATATCCAATTAAAAAAAATATAAAAATAAAATTTCTTCCTAATTTTAGGCCAATATGTATTCTGCTACATGTTTTTGCTAAAAAAAAAAAAAAAAAATTACCAATAAGCGTATATTGATTGGTTTACACGTCTACAAACTATGTATATATTTCAGGAATTTTTATTTATTTATTCTTTTTTATACTAGTAATGATCAGCGACTTATATCTGTACTGATATATATATATATGTACCACTGGGGTGGACAATCGGACACTAACTGATACTTTTGACACTTTGCGGGAACCAGCAACACTAATACAGTGATCGGTGCTATAAATATGCATGGTCACTGTACTAATGACATTGGCTATGTACATAGGCAGAACCCCGTTCTTTGTGGTTTACCAATGATCGACGAGTGCCGGAGGACATCGAGTGCCCGGCACCCACAAATCGGCTTCTGCTGTAAATAATCACAGCAGAAGAGCCCCCTGCAGGCGGAAGTGCAGGATCACGTACAGTATATAAGTAAAACTGCTATAGGGCAGTCAGCAAGTGGTTAGGAACTCCAGAGGAGTCATTGTATTCTTTCTATAAGGTTTCTGGAACTGCCCATAGGGAAGTGCTGCATGCATGACAGTTTGGTGGTGTGTATGTGACATCATCAAAGTATAATAAAGGTATATCTTTTTAAAGTGTAAGAGACTCTTCAGGGTTCTATTAATAGAGGATGAATGATGTTTAGAAAGAATAATTGTTAAATATGGTGTACAATAGACATGTGCAGTTAATTTTGTTCTGCATTTTCAGTTTTCGGAAATTCAGATGTATCCAATTTATTTAATTACAATAGTACCAGATTTAATGAATCCAAAATAACAAAAAAAAACATTTTTAAGGAACTTCTAATTCAAAATGATGTGAATAGTTTTCAAATTCAAAAAGTTTTCAAATTCAAATAGTTTTAAATTTGTTTTACATTTTCCAAAGAGACTACAATAGAAAAACATATATAGAATAGAAAAGAATAGAATGGAATAGAAAAAAAAATGGCATAAAATAGAAAAAATATATCCATCTTCTGAAATGTGAATTTCAAATAGAATAAATTTGAATTTGAATACATACATAATTAAAGAAAATAATAGACTATAATGAAATAGAAAAGAATAGAATTTAAAAATAGAAAGAATATAACCATTTCCCAAAATTCAAATAGAATCCATTCAAATTCTAATAGAATAGAGAAGAATAGATTAGAATAGAAAATTAAACGGAATAGTATAGAAAAAAACATCAGAATAGAATAGAATAGAACGACTAGAACCATACACGGAAATTCGAATAGAAAAGAATAGAATAGAATAAAATAGAATAGAATAGAAAAGAAAAGAATAAAATAGAAAATAATATAATACAATAAACAAATAGAAAAATACGAGAATTAAAAAACAATAGAATAGAATAAATATGATCATTTCCCAAAATTCTAATTTGAATTGATTCTTTCTGAATTTTGGGAAATTATTATATTCTTTCTATTCCATACTATTCTATTGTTTTTTTATTCCATTCTTTTGTATTCTATTCTTTTCTATTCAAATGTCAGAAGATGGTTATATTCTTTGTATTTTATTCTATTCTTTTTTTTATTATGTCCTATTCTGTTCTTTTTTTTTTCTATTCTATTCTGTTCTTTTTTACTCTATTATATTGTATTATTTTATTTTCTGTTATATTCTTTTCTATTCTATTACATCTTTTTCTATTCTATTCCTTTATCTTCTTTTCCATTTTATTCTCTTTGGAAATTGGAAAACAAATCAATAACTATTTCAATTTGAATTTGGAAAATTGGAATCGATTTGAACACGAATAAACAAAATGAATGGCGAAAACGGATTAAATAAATTTAATGAAACAAATTTATGTAAATAATGAACCGAAACAAAACAATTTTTTTCTGCACATGTCTGGTTTACAATGTGAAAGATTATCAAACAAAAAAAACTAACAAAAAAAAAGCAAACACAACTGATCTTATGGCAATATGCAGCTATATTTAATATTTATATTGCATTAATACAAAATTGACTTTGTTTCCAGTGCCTGCTATGGGTTTCCTTGCATTGCTTTTACCACCAACAGAAGTCTTATGCCGCGTACACACGGTCAGAATTTCCGACAACAAATGATCGATGTGAGCTTGTTGTCGGAAAATCTGACCGCGTGTATGCTCCATCGGACATTTGCTGTCAGAATTTCTGACAACAAATGTTTGGGAGCTGGTTCTCAAATTTTTCGACAACAAGCCTTGTTGTCGGAAATTCCGAGCGTGTGTACACAATTCCAACGCACAAAATTCCACACATGCTCGGAATCAAGCAGAAGAGCCGCACTGGCTATTGAACTTCATTTTTCTTGGCTCGTCGTACGTGTTGTACGTCACCGTGTTCTTGACGTTCGCAATTTCCGACAACATTTGTTTGACTGTGTGTTTGCAAGACAAGTTTGAGCCAACATCTGTCGGAACAAAATCCACGATTTTGTTGTCGGAATGTCTGATCGTCTGTATGTGGCATTAGAATGTAAAACTAAAACCCACCTGTTTTATTGGACATCTCTCCTTCTGAGCATGGGACACAACCATGACAACATTCATGTACATCTGAGCTCAGCACTTCTCTGTTTCCAGGTAAACAGTCCTCAGAACACTGCGATCTCGGGATCTAGACAAAAATAATTTTTTGTTAAACTACTTTCAGAAAAGATTTTAACTTGTCAACAACAAGTTGACAAGTTAAGGACCAAGTCTATTTTTCACACTTGTTATTGACAAGTTAAAATCTTTTTTTCTTGCTAGAAAGAAAATTACTTAGAACCCCCAAACCCTATAGTCTTTCTTTTTCAGACATCCTAGAGAATAAAATGGAGATTGTTGCAATACTTTATGTCACACCGTATTTGCGCAGCGGTCTTACAAACGCAATTGTTTTGGAAAAAATACACATTTTTGAATAAACAGTAAAGTTAGCCCAATTTTTTTCTATATTGTGAAAGATATTGTTACGCCGAGTAAATTGATACCCAACATGTCAGGCTTCAAAATTGCGCCCGGCATGGCAACAAACTTTGGCACTTAAAAATCTCCATAGGCGATGTTTGAAAAATTCTGCAGGTTACCAGTTCTGACTGGTGTGTGACAAACCCCTGTCCTCAACAGGACTATGTCCACTGTAAATGCTTCCTTTGTCCAGAACCAGCACTATCCAAGACCCTTTAGCCCACCCAGTCACCAACCGTAACAGTGTAGGGTGAAAAGCATCAGACTCTTTATTCAAACACATGTATCAACAGATATACAACTCAGGGACACTCCCCCCTCCCTTGGATTGAGGGCGGGGTAAACTGTCCAATAACAATAGACACATAGGTCAGGTGTATTCAAACTATTTTTCTACATGGGGATTATGGGTGGAATATTGTAGTTAAATATACATAGGAACATATTTAACCTATTTCTGATAAGAATATGCATAAAATTATTTTATCTACATGGGGATTATGTGTGGAATATTGTAGTTAAACATACCTAGGAAAATATTTAACCAATTTCTGATAAGAATATTTAACCCATCAGAAATATGATAAATAGGTTAAATATGTTCCTATGTTTGTTTAACTACAATATTCCACCCATAATCCCCATGTAGTAAAATAAATATATGCATATTCTTATGAGAAATTGGTTAAATATGTTCCTAGGTATGTTTAACTACAATATTCCACCTATAATCTCCATGTAGAAAAATAATTATATGCATATTCATAACAGAAATAGGTTTAATATGTTCCCATGTATGTTTAACTACAATATTCCACCCATAATCCCCATGTAGAAAAATAATTATATGCATATTCTTATCAGAAATGGGTTAAATATGTTTATATGTATGTTTAAATGTAATATTCCACCCATAATCCCCATGTAGCAAAATAATTATATGCATATTCATAACAGAAATAGGTTAAATATGTTTATATGTATGTTTAACTACAATATTCCACCCATAATCCTCATGTAGCAAAATAATTATATGCATATTATTATCAAAAATTGGTTAAATATGTTCATATGTATATTTAACTACAATATTCCATCCTTAATACCCATGTAGAAAAATAATTATATGCATATTCTTATCAGAAATGGGTTAAATATGTTCATATGTATGTTTAACTACAATATTCCACCCATAATCCCCATGTAGAAGAAGAAATATATGCATATTCTTATCAGAAATAGGTTAAAATTATTCCTAGGTATGTTTAATTACAATATTCCAACCATAATCACCATGTAGAAAAATAATTATATGCATATTCTTATCAGAAATGGGTTAAGTATGTTTAACTACAATATTCCACCCATAATCCCCAAGTAGAAAAATAATTATATGCATATTATTATCAGAAATAGGTTAAATGTGTTCCTAGGTATGTTTAACTGTAATATTCTACCCATAATCCCCATGTAAAAAAAATAATTATCTGCATATTCTTATCAGAAATAGGTTAAATATATCCCTAGGTATGTTTAACTACACTATTCCACCCATAATTCACATGTAGAAAAAAATATATGCATATTCTTATCAGAAATAGGTTAAATATGTTCCCATGTATATTTAACTATAATATTCCACCCATAATCCCCATGAAGAAAAATAATTATACGCATATTCTTTTTAGAAATAGGTTAAAAATGTTCCTACGTATGTTTAACTACTGTATTCCACCCATAATTCCCAGGTAGAAAAATAATTATATGCTTATTCTTATGAGAAATAGGTTAAATATATCCCTAGGTATGTTTAACTATAATATTCCACCCATAATCCCCATGTAGAAAAGTAATTATATGCATATTCATATTAGAAATAGGTTAAATAAGTTCCTAGGTAAGTTTAACTACAATATTCCACCCATAATCCCCATGTAGAAAAGTAATTATATGCATATTCATATTAGAAATAGGTTAAATAAGTTCCTAGGTAAGTTTAACTACAATATTCCACCCATAATCCCCATGTAGAAAAATAATGATATGCATATTCTTATCAGAAATGGGTTAACTATTTTCATATGTATGTTTAACTACAATATTCCACCCATAATCCCCAAGTAGAAAAATAATGATATGCATATTATTATCAGAAATAGGTTAAATGTGTTCCTAGGTATGTTTAACTGTAATATTCCACCCATAATCCCCATGAAGAAAAATAATTATATGCATATTCTTATCAGAAATGGGTTAAATATGTTCATATGTACATTTAACTGTAATATTCCACCCATAATCCCCATGTAGAAAATCAGTTATATATATATTCTTATGAGAAATAGGTTAAATATGTTTCTATGTATGTTTAACTACACTATTTCACCCATAATCCCCATGTATAAAAAAATATATGTATATTCTTATCAGAAAAAGGTCAAATATGTTCCTATGTATATTTAAGTGTAATATTCCACCCATAATCCCATTTAGAAAAATAATTATATGGATATTCTTTTTAGAAATAGCTTAAAAATGTTCCTACGTATGTTTAACTACAGTATTCCACCCATAATCCCCATGTAGAGAAATAATTATATGCAATGCATATTCTTATCAGAAATAGGTTAAATATATCCCTAGGTTAAAACCCTTTCATGACTAAGCCTATTTTTGAAATTTGGTGTTTACAAGTTAAAATCCGTATTTTTTGCTAGAAAATTACTTAGAACCCCCAAACATTATATATATTTTTTTAGCAGAGAATCTAGAGAATAAAATGGCGATTGTTGCAATATTTTTTATCACACGGTATTTGTGCAGCGGTGTTTTAAACGCAAATTTTTGGAAAAGTGACACTTTCATGAATTTTAAAAAATCCAAACAGTAAAGTTACCCCAATTTTTTTGTATAATGTGAAAGATGATGTTACGCCGAGTAAATAGATACCAAACATGTCACCCTTTATAATTGCACGCACTCGTGGAATGGCGATGAACTATGGTACCTTTGAATTTCCATAGGCGACGCTTTAAAAATTTTTTACGGTTACCAGGTTTGAGCTACAGAGGAGGTCTAGGGCTAGAATTATTGCCTTCGCTCTGACGATCGCGGTGATACCTCACATTTGTGGTTTGAACACCGTTTACATATGCGGGCGCGACTTCCGTATGCGTTTTCTTCGCTGCGCGAGCTCGCGGGGACAGGGGCACTTTAAAAATTTTTTTTTTTTTTTTTAATTTATTTTATTTATTTTTGTACTTTATAAATTGTGTTTAAATGTTTTTTTTTTTTTTACTTTTATTGCTGTCACAAGCAATGTAAACATCCCTTGTGACAGTAATATGTGTTGACAGGTACTCTTTATGGAGGGATGGGGGGTCTAAAAGACCCCCCATCCCTCCTTTACACTTCAAAGTATTCAGATCGCCAAAAACGGCGATTCTGAATACTGTGTACTTTTTTAAATTCGGCGCCATTGGCAGCCGAGTAAACGGGAAGTGACGTCATGACGTCGCTTCCGCGTTTACAACAGGAAGGCTGGAACGAAGCCACTCACAGCTTCGTTCCAGCCCGCCCCCAGCCGCCGAAGGCAGCCGAACGGACACCGGGTCTCCCGATCGCACGGGAGGCCCGGTAACAGTGGCGGGAGGCGGCGGGAGGGGGGGGATGTCCCCTCCCGCTCCTCCGGTATAACAGCCGAGCGGCTTTTAGCCGCATCGGTTGTTATACACGGGTAGCCGATCGCCCGCTGTAAACAACGGCACCGGGATGATGCCTGCAGCTGCGGGCATCATCCCGGTATAACCCCGGAAAGCCGAGTATGCATATCTGCGTACGGTCGGCGGGAAGGGGTTAAATACATTCCTAGGTATGTTTAACTACAATATTAAACCCATAATCCACCTATAGATAAAAATCATATGCATATTCATATCAGAAATGGGGTAAATATGTTTCTATGTATGTTTAACTACAATATTCCACCCATAATCCCCATGTAGAAAAATAATTATATGCATATTCTTATCAGAAATAGGTTAAATATATCCCTAGGTATGTTTAACTACAATATTCCACCCATAATCCCCATGTAGAAAAGTAATTATATGCATATTCTTATCAAAAATTGGTTAAATATATTCCTATGTATGTTTAACTACAATTCTCCACCCATAATCCCCATGTAGAAAATTAATTATATGCATATTCTTATCAGAAATTGGTTAAATATGTTCCTATGTATGTTTAACTGTAATATTCCACCCATAATCCCCATGTAGAAAAATAATTATATGCATGATCAGAATATGAGTTAGCCCCTTCCCGACCAGCCGCTGCAGTGGTACTGCGGCAGGTTGGCTCCCCTGGGTGAATTGATGATACCTAACGTTGGTTCGCTTTTTGACCTCTAGGGGGCGCGCGCATTCCACTGAAGGCACGCGCGCTGTGGCCGCATTTCACCACCGGAGCCGATGCGATTGCCCAGCAGGCACGATGACCGCCCGGCACCCGCGATCGCTCATGAGCGAAAACCCCGGATCTGTGTGTGTAAACACAGATCCCATGTCTCTCAGGAGAGAGGAGATAGATTGTGTGTTTATACTACGTATGAACACCAATTTCATTCTCCTCCTAGTCAGTTCCATCCCCCTACAGTTAGAACACACCTAGGGAACATAGTTAACCCCTTGATCACCCCCTAGTGTAAACCCCTTCCCTGCCAGTGCCATTTATACAGTAATCAGTGCATTTTTATAGCACTGATCGCCGTATAATTGTCACTGGTACCAAAAATGTGTCAAAAGTGTGCGATCTGTCCACCGCAATATTGCATTCCTGATAAAAATCGCTGATTACTAGTAAAAAAAAAAATAATAATAAAAATGCCAAAAATCTATACCCTATTTTGTAGACGCTATAACTTTTGTGCAAACCAATCAATATATTCTTATTGCGATTTTTTTACCAAAAATATGTAGAAGAATACATATCGGCCTAAACTGAGGAAAAAGTTTGTTTTTTTTAAATAAAAATTGGGATTTTTATTATAGCAAAACGTAAAAGATATTGTGTTTTTTTCAAAATTGTCGCTCTTCTTTTGTTTATAGTGCAAAAAAATAAAAACAGCATATATGATCAAATACCACCAACAGAAAGCTCTATTTGTGGGACGTCAATTTTGTTTGGGTACAACGTCGCACAACCACGCAATTGTCCGTTAAATTGACGCAGTGCTTATTCGAAAAAAAAAAATGGCCTGGTCATTGAGCAGCCAAACCTTTCAGGGCTGAAGTGGTTAAATATGTTCCTATTTATGTTTAACTGTAATATTCCACCCATAATCCCCATGTAGAAAATTAATTATATGCATATTCTTATCAGAAATTGGTTAAATATGTTCCTATGTATGTTTAACTGTAATATTCCACCCATAATCCCCATGTAGAAAAATAATTATATGCATATTCTTATCAGAAATAAGTTAAATATGTTCATTGTTAGGTGTTAACATGATATTCCACCCATAGCCCCCATGAAAAATAATACTTCTACCCATATTCCCATCAAATACAGGTCAGATTTGTGGGAAAAAATTACATCAATTTTGTTTGGGTACAACATTGCACAACCGCACAATTGTCAGTTAAAGCGACACAGTGCCGTATCACAAAAAAGGGCTTGGTCAGGAAGTGGTTAATCTTACCTCTTTTTGGTCATTCTTCCATTTTATTAAACTTGCATTGATAAAAATGCTCTGCTCTCTGGAAATAGATTGCTCAAATAATCCAACATCATTAGTGAGAATAGTTTTGTTGACTAATAAATGGTTTTGGATAACATATTGTGTAATAAATTCTCCATCTTCATTAAAGTATTGATGTGAAGTGTTTTCAGAAAAGTAGTATGAAGCTTGTATATATCGGTGCAACTTCTGCAGGAGAACAAAATTTGATTGAAATTATAATGCAGTTTTAGAGGACCCTTGTTGAGCCATGGACCTCGTGTTTCTGGAGGGCTGGACTTATTCCATGAGGTCACTAACTATGCTGTTCATACCTCGAGTACCACCTTACAGTATGTACGAAGGTTGCCAAGCTACTCTAAAATCCACCCAACCTAACATTCCAATTTTTTGTGAACAACAATAGGTTTGGTAGAGTTCCTCATGATATTCTTCCACTGGACAATGTATACTTATTCCCACTTAAAGTGCAGCTCCGGTCATTTTTTTTTTTTTTTTAAAGATAGTCGAAGCTTATGCCATTCAAATTGTCATAAGCTACATATGCAATTGTTTGTGTTCCTTGTAAATGCAATATGACTCACTGTCTCCTCTCGATTCTGTAGGCATCCATCATCAGTGTGTGCATCTGAAACTGGGTCAGACTTTCTCCCGGGATACAGTGCATGGCTACCCAGCATGCACCTCCTAATCACGCGCCTGCACAGTGTGAAGAAAGCGAGGTGCACTCGGTAAGGTGTGGAAGATCCCAGTTGACCGATAGCTACAGGGATATGTGTGTCATCAATCCCAAATGGGTGGGAGGATATGACGGACCTCGCTGCGGCAAGGTAATACGGAAGTGCAACGCTTCAGGATGTCTAAGGTATATAAACATTAGAATAAAACATTCCCAAACGTTGATGGCATAATGCCTGGGGCCAATAGGGTTCAATATTGAGTTGGCCCACCCTTTACAGCTATAACAGCTTCAACTCTTCTGGGAAGTCTGTCCACAAGGTTTAGGAGTGTGTCTATGGGAATGTTTGACCATTCTTCCAGAAGTGCATTTGTGAGGTCAGGCACTGATCTGGCTCGCAGTCTCCGCTCTAATTTATCCCAAATGTATGCTATTGGGTTGAGGTCAGGACTCTGTGCAGGCCAGTCAAGTTCCTCCACCCCAAACTTGCTCATCCATGTCTTTATGGACCTTGCTTTGTGCACTGGTGCGCAGTCATGTTGGAGCAGGTAGGGACCATCCCAAAACTGTAACCAAAAAGTTGGGAACATGAAATTCTCCAAAATGTCTTGGTATGCTGATGCCTTAAGAGTTCACCTCACTGGAACTAAGGGGCCAAGACCAACACCTGAATATCAACCCCCACACCATAATCCCCCCTCCACCAAATGATTTGGACCAGTGCACAAAGCAAGGTCCATAAAGACATGGGTGAGCGAGTTTGGGGTTGAGGAACTTGACTGGCCTGCACGGAGTCCTGACCTCAACCTGATAGAACACCTTTGGGATGAATTAGACTAGAGACTGCGATCCAGGCCTTCTCGTCCAACATCAGTGCCTGACCTCACAAATGCGCTTCTGGAAGAATGGTCAAACATTCACGTGCGTGTAAAGGCAGGTGTCCCAATACTTTTGGCGATATAAGTGCCTTGCAAAAGTATTCACCCCCTTGGCATTTTTCGTGTTTTGTTGCCTCACAACCTGGAATTAACATGGATTGTTTGAGGATTTGCATCATTTAACTTACAGAACATGCCCACAACTTTGAAGATTTTTTTAATTGTGAAGCAAACAACAAATAGGACAAAATAACAGAAAAAGTCAATGTGCATAACTATTCACCCCCTAAAGTCAATACTTTGTAGAGCCATCTTTTGCGGCTATCACAGCTCCAAGTCTCTATGAGCTTGCCACATCTTAACATTGGGATTTTTGCCCATTCCTTCTTGCAAAACTGCTCCAGCTCCTTCAAGTTGGATGGTTTGCACTTGTGAACAGCAATCTTTAAGTCTGACCACAGATTTACTATTGGATTGAGGTCTGGGCTTTGACTAGGCCATTCCAATTAATTTACATGTTTCCCCTTAAGCCACTCAAGTGTTGCTTTAGCAGTGTGTTTGGGATCATTGTCCTGCTGGAAGGTGGACCTCCGTCCTAGCCTCAAATCACACACAGAGTGGTACAGGTTTTGCTTAAAAATATCCCTGTACAGTCAGCGCATGCGCGGTAGCTTCCAAGATGGCCTCTAGCCTCTGAAGCTCCGCTCCACTCCGGCCCTGTTCGTTCCTCCAGCGCTGACAGAGCGATAACCGCAACCAAATAACGGCATCCCCGGGTGCACAACACCCCCAGGAATCGATCGATGCTGACGGGTACGGCCAAACAAAGCTTATCGAGCCAGATGACGGCCATGCCTGGGCCGCTCAGCTATGTCAAGATGGCCGCCGCTCCTCCGAGACACAGCGTGGCCGCAGCAGCAGAGGAGTCTATCGCTGACCAGGACTGTGATCCACCGCAATCACCAGGTATGGGGGGCTCCCCACTACCGCAGGCCCATTCACCTGCATCCACTGAATCCCTCCTTTTCAGCCTGCAAGCAGGCCTTCCATCCACTCCCATGATGGATTCACATACAGGCCTTTTGCTGTCTGTCAGTGAGGCACAGGAAGCCTCACCCATCCCCACTGACTTTCCTTCCATGATGGAGGCCTTTGCTCAGCTTCTTTCCAAAAGCCTAGCACAAAATGCAGCACAAATTACTTCCTCCATACATGCTGACATGCAGCAGTTTGGGCTCAGGCTAGACAATATGGAGAAAAAAGCAGATCAAGCTGGGGCTAGGATCAATCAGAATACTGCAGGGCTGCAAGACATGCATGATCAACTTGAGACAGCTTTCGCAAAGATCGATGATTTGGAGAACAGATCAAGACGATATAACTTCAGAGTTAGGGGGGTCCCGGAAGCTGAAAAAGAGGTTCATTCTGTCATCAAAGCCCTCATTAAAGATCTAGAGATCCCTGAGATTCCGGAGCACCGTCTAAAGCTCGATAGGGCCCACAGAGCTCTGCAACCTCCCCGGAAAGATGGACTACCAAGGGACATAATAGTGAAGCCCCACTACTACTCTGTTAAGGAGGAAGTCATGAGGAAAGCTAGAAATCTGAATGACTTAACGGTTCTTGGCCACAAAATTCAGATCTTTGCAGATCTTTCCCCCTACACGGTACAGAAGAGGAGGGCCCTAAAACCATTACTGCAGCTCCTACAAGAGAAAGAGATTCCTTACAGATGGTCTTTCCCATTGCGGGTTAACTTCACATATAAGAGCAGAAATTGCAGCTTCTCCTCCTTCGTGAACAGCGAAAGGCTTCTTCTCCAGTTGGGCCTCATTCCGCAAGATCCTACTGTGACACAATCAAGCAGGGGTAACTCTTCCTCCACTAAAAGACCCCCTCCAGCAAGCCCTCTCCAACCATCCTGGCTCAAACAAAGCACCAAGAGGTCAAAAGAAAACTTCCCCACGTGACTCTTTATCCTTTTTTTTTTGGATCAAAGATTCCCAAGGGTGACTGACGCCTGACTTTGGACCCATTGAAGAACGTTTTTGCTCCTTTTTGTTCCACTGGTCACGGGACATCTCATGGCTGGGTTTTGGCCCCCCTTTTTAGGGCCCTTTTTATTTTTGTTTTGTTCACCATGAGGTTGCATGGATAGTTAACCATACAGGGAATGGTTTTGGTTACTCAGTTTCTTTTTCAATGTGTCCGGGAAGGGCGGGGAGGAGGGGGGGTTTGTCAGGGGTCCCCTGAGGAGGTTGCCTTGCCCCTGGGGTTCCCTGGGGGGGCGGTCCTGTTCCGTGGCCTCCCACCCTCTCCCGAGCTACGATGGGCTTAGCCTTCTATTTTATATATAAGGGTGCAAGTTTACACCTCTGCTTGAAGGTTATCTCTGTAACTTAAGGTACTAACGGTTATTTTACATAGAGTTCTTACTCTCACTATACGCTCTGTCATTGGTTTATTATAGACCTGACTATGGTCTTCAGTTAGCTTTAACGAGGAACTGGGGCCGAAGAGGTCCCAGTGTGCTGTTCCCAGACCCCAGGAGTACCTCGGTTCCCCTGGGATCTACATTGACCTCCCTGTTTGGGGGAGGCACAGGCCTCAGTGGCCGCAAGGGTAGGAACGACAGTCCTTCCTACTCTTTGGGCTGGGTGGGTTTGGTGTTTCCAACTTCCTCAGTACACTTAGCTGATATGTTGAATATTTCATTGTTATTCTTCACTCACTTCAAATCTTTAATTGCATTTTTCCTTTTTCCTCTCTTTGCTCTTCCTTCCCCCTC
Organism: Aquarana catesbeiana; assembly: GCF_042186555.1. NCBI lineage: Eukaryota > Metazoa > Chordata > Amphibia > Anura > Ranidae > Aquarana > Aquarana catesbeiana. The sequence goes on along the minus strand of NC_133334.1, from coordinate 9,596,833 downwards.
CCTTTCTTTCCTTATGCTCTCCAGTATGGGTTCTTCTGAAATCAAGGAACTTCTCTGGCTCCTCATCCCAGGCTCCAGTGGACATCATGCTTCTCTAACAAGGCTTCGGTACGATTTACGCTCATCAGGAGAAGGTAAGCGGTGTTTTGGAGTGATAGCTTCCTCCCCTCTGGACTATGGCTAGCTTTAAGGATCCGAAACTTCCTCTTAGAATTATATCACACAACATACAGGGCTTAAATTCCCCAATTAAACGTAGAAAGATCTTTCAGTCCTATCACACTATGCATACTGACGTCCTGTTACTACAAGAGATGCATTTCCCAGTGAGTTACAAGCCGTCCTTTCTTCACCAGCACTATCCCCAAATTCTTCTTGGCCTCAGCGGAAAACAAAACCAAGGGGGTGGCAATTTGCTTCGCCAAGCATCTAAATGTTTCACAGCCAGAGAAGATAGTCGACCCCCAAGGGCGCTTTCTATTAGTATCGGGCTACATCGATGGCGAACTCTATACGTTCGTGTCTTATTACGCACCAAACAGAGGACAAAGAAAGTACTTTGACCTGCTGCTAAAAAAACTACAAGCGCACCTCAAAGGTACTGTATTTATAGGCGGGGACTCGAACATTGCCTTCGACTCCGCACTTGTTAGACTTGCTAACGGGGCATCTAAACCTAAACGCCCATCCAAACAGAGCACCAGAATAGCAGCTCTCCTATTTGATGAAGGTCTGGTCGATATCTGGAGGGAAACAAATCCACATAAAAAAGATTATACTCACTTTTCGGCTCCCCACAACTCTTTCGCCAGGATAGACCACATCTTTACCCGTGTGTGCACTATCCCACTTGTCCTTAGCTCTAAGACTGTTAATTCCCCTTTGTCAGACCAGGCCATGGTCCTGGTTTTGGCCCAGAAAGTAGGTCCCTCTAAGGGCCCTCCCTGCTGGAGATTACAGGAGTCCCTCCTCAGTGATCCTATAAACTGTCTGGATATAGCTAAGGCCATAAAAGATTACTTTCAAACTAACCAAACGGCAGATATCTCCCCCTCCACCGTATGGGCAGCCCACAAATCGGTTATTAGGGGACACATTATTAGCTTATCATCACATCTTAAAGTGGCCCACAAAGCAGACATTATCAAACTCACCTCAGAATACAGAGCAGCTGCCAGGGCCCACAAGAGGCTACCCACCTCTGACTCTCTAGAGACCCTTGACAAATCTAGGACCACTCTTAACCTAGCTCTGACCTCAGCTGCTGAGAAACACTTAAGATGGACAGGGGCAAAGTTTTATTATCAAACAGACCGGATGGGTTCCAGACTTGCAGCCAAACTCAACCCCAAACAACGCTCTTTAGCATTCCCCAAGATCAAGACACTATCTAGAGACTTGACTCAAAATCCCAAAAAGATTATGGAAGCTTTCTCTCAATTTTATGCTAACCTGTATAAACCCTCTGAGTCCCCTTCACAACCACAACAGGACCGTTTCCTCAAAGATTTGCCTCTTCCTTCCTTGTCTAAAGAACATAGGGACATATTGGAGGATTCGATTTCAGTAGAGGAGGTGTTGGATACGATCAGTTCTCTTAAAACTGGTTCAGCCCCGGGTCCAGATGGCCTTTCCACCAGATATTATAAAAAATTTGCCCCCAATCTAGCACCACACCTAACTAGATTTTTCAACTCCCTCAGGGATGGAGCCCTCCTGGGACCTGATCTTAATTCTGCATTTATCTCGGTTATCCCGATGCCGGGGAAAGATTCAAGCGAGCTTGGTAACTACAGGCCTATTTCAATCATAAATAATGATATCAAAATTCTGACTAAAATTTTAGCTAACAGGCTGGCGTGCTTTATTTCTAAATATATTCATAATGATCAGGTGGGCTTCATCCCTGGCAGACAGGGACCAGATCAAATACGTAGAACCATAGATGTCATCTCCCTGCTGGGGTCTGACTGGGATGGGGGCTCTAAACAGCAGGGCTTTCTCCTCTCCATAGATTTACATAAAGCTTTTGACTCTGTTGATTGGGAATACTTGTCTGATATATTGCAACAGTGGGGATTTGGCCCCTTTTTTCTGAACTACATCAAATCCCTTTACTCGACTCCAACTGCTCAGGTTCATCTTATGGGGAGGTGCTCAGAACAGTTTCCTATTGGCAGGGGGACCAGACAGGGCTGCCCACTCTCTCCTCTCCTATTCGCGATAGTAATTGAGTCACTGGCTGTGGCAATCAGATCAAATCCAGATGTTAAGGGAGTTAAATGTGGAGACAAAGAACATAAATGTGCGCTCTATGCGGATGATCTTCTCCTCTATATTACTTCCCCTCTCACCACCACCCCTTTGATCTATAAGATTCTCAAAGACTTTAGCACAATTTCGGGCCTCAGGGTTAACATGTCCAAATCCATCGCGTTGAACATTTCAGTCCCACAGAATCTACTCACTCAGCTCTCCACTAACTTCTCTTTCCCCTGGGCGCCTACGGAAATTCCCTATTTAGGAATCAAGATAACTTCAGACATTCAAGGGCTGTTCAGTGCAAATTATCCACCTATGTTTAGTAAATGTAGAGGAGACTTGGATGGGTGGGGGAGGTGTGGTCTGTCCTGGTTGGGCAGAATTCATGCCGTCAAAATGACTCTTCTTCCACGCCTGCTATATCTCTTTCGCTCCCTCCCGATTCCGATTAAGAAAAAGACCCTTCTCAAATTCCAATCTGAGATCATCCGCTTTATCTGGAACCATAAGTTGTACAGATGCCCTTCCAGTTTACTTTACCATTTAAAAAGCCAGGGTGGTCTCGGTCTACCGGACCTATGGCATTATTATCAGGCGGCTCAACTTTCCCAAATATCGATGGCCCTCGTTAAAGGCCCTAAACCAAGTTGGCTTTCGATGGAAAGATGGGCCACCCCATGGAACACTATAGACTACCTTCTCTGGTGTGATCCTAAGGTTAGGCCAGCAATTTTGTCCCTCACCCTCTCCCATTCTATAGCCATGTGTACAAAGCTCTCCCCACATTGTAACCTTATTTCACCTATCAGACCGCTAGAGCACCTTTTTCATAACCCAGAGTTCCAGCCGGGAATGGTAATTAAGGCCTTTAAATGGTGGACGGATAAAGGATTATATAGGATTGGTCATTTCCTCTCCCCAAATGGTCCAATCACGTTGACTCATTGTCGGAACGAATTAGACATGCCAGAATCTGAGTACTTTAGATTTTCCCAAATCAGCCATTTTCTACACTCAATCTGGAAACTCCACCAAAAGAATTCCGTATTGACTCCCTTTGAAAATTGGTGCTCCAACACTGAAGTCCAGAGGGGAGGAATATCATTAATTTACACCCCTTTAAAATCCTCCTCAGATAAGCCTGGTTATGCTCGGGCCTGGGAGGAGGACTTAGACAATTCATGGATGTTGCAGGACTGGTTTTGCAGGTTCGAAAGATCCTTTAAAGGTATACTAAACATCTCTTTAATAGAATCCAGCGCTAAAGTAATAACACGGTGGTATTATGTTCCTGCTCGCATCTCGGTCATCTTTCCGGGGTCATCCCTCCTTTGTTTTAGGGGATGCGAGCTGGAAGGTACTATGTTGCACATATGGTTGTCCTGTCCTCGAATCAGATCATTTTGGAGGAAAGTTTTTTGCACAATCAGTACTGTCTTGCAGCACACGATCGCTCCTGACCCCTCAGTTGCATTGCTTAATGGAAGGGTTAGGAATGTTCCTAAATCTTCACAGAAATTAATGTTCTTTATCCTATTAGGAGCTAAAATCTCTCTAGCAAAGTCCTGGAAGAAACCTAGCGTCTCGTTTAAGGGCTTTAAGAGGAAGGTGTCGTGGATTATGGCGCAGGAACAAATTGTAGCAAAAATAAATGACAAAAATGTAATGTTCTTTGCCATCTGAGAGCCTTGGGACAATTTTTGTAAGGTTCCCTTGTTCCCGTCCACACCACAAGCTCCTTAGACAGTTGGGTACTCATACTAAGCTCCTTCCCCCCCTCCCCCCTTTTTCTACACTCTACCCTTTTCACTCCTCTTACTCTTCTCTTGCCTGAGACTCTCTTGTCTCTTCTACAGGATGACTACTGAAAAGTCTTGATATACTTTTGAACGTCAGTAGGCGGTCCTCCTTTTTTTTCTGGTTTTTTGATTTCTCACATTATTAAATCTTTTTTTGTTTATTTTACGCTCTCATTTTTATTTCTTTTCTTTTGAAACAGACTTACTGGTTGGCACTAAATGTAAAGGCATGACAGCAGCCAGGCAGCTGGAGTGCACACACCACAGTCTGGTTATAGAATGAAGGGGGCTAGAGACATAGTCAGAGGTTGGTTATTGTGATGAGCCGAGGGGTCGGTGGCCTCTGTCCGGGGTTTGTCTGGCATTTCCACAGTATGATCCCATTGGGGTGGTATGCCGGTCGGCCCCAGGTATGAGGTTAGACTCACATCTATGTGGCTTGTCTCATAGATACTGCCACTTACCAGGACTCTATTATGCCCTACTAAGCTTCTATTTCATTTATAAACTTATGCTTCATGTATGGCCTTATTGTATCTGTCCCCGTTTGGGGAAGTTTACTATACTCATCTCTTGATATTAGTCTGTAATTGATTAATAAGTATACGGTTTGTAAGCTGATTTTGTTTCTGTTCTGGATGACATGTTCTTTTTACTTACAAAATAAAATTATTTACAAGTAAAAATATCCCCTAGTTTGTAGACACGATAACTTTTTCACAAACCAATCAATATACGCTTATTGGGATTTTTTTTAACAAAAATATGTAGTCGAATACATATTGGCCTAAATTGATGAAGAAAAAAAAAATATCCCTGTATTTAGCACCATCCATCTTTCCCTCAACTCTGACCAGTTTCCCAGTCCCTACTGCTGAAAAACATCCCCACAGCATGATGCTGGCACCACCATGCTTCACTGTGGGGATGGTGTTCTTTGGGTGATGTGATGTGTTGGGTTTGCGCCAGACATAGCGTTTTCTTTGATGGCCAAAAAGTTCAATTTTAGTCTCATCAGACCAGAGCACCTTCCTCCATACATTTTGGGAGTCTCCCACATGATTTTTCGCAAACTCAATACATGTCATTTTGTTTTTTGCTGAAAGTAATGGCTTTCTTTTGGCCAACTCTATGGAGCGTACGGCTTATTGTGGTCCTATGTACAGATACTCCAGTCTCTGCTGTGGAACTCTGCAGCTCCTCCAGGGTTACCTTAGGTCTCTGTGCTGCCTCTCTGATTAATGCCCTCCTTGCTCGGTCCTTGAGTTTTGGTGTGCGGCCGTCTCTTGGAGGGTTTGCTGTTGTGCCATGTTCTTTCTATTTGGTTATGATAGATTTGATGGTGCTCCTAGGGATCATCAAAGATTTGGAGATTTTTTATAACCTAACCTTGACTTGTACTTCTCAACAACATTGTCCCTTACTTGTTTGGAGAGTTCCTTGGTCTTCATGGCAGTGTTTGGTTAGTGGTGCCTCTTGCTTAGGTGTTGCAGCCTCTGGGGCCTTTCAAAAAGGTGTGTATATGTAATGACAGATCATGTGACACTTACATTGCACACAGGTGGACATCATTTCACTAATTATTTAACTTGTGAAGGTAATTGGTTGCACCAGAGCTTTTTATGGGCTTCATAACAAAAGGGGTGAATACATACACATGTGCCAATCATTAGTTTTTTTATTTCTGAAAAATAGTTTTCTGTATATATTTTTCTAATTTTACTTCACCAACTTAGACTATTGTGTTCTGATCCATCACATATAATTCAGATTAAAAAACATTGAACTAAAGGCTGTAATGTAACAAAATAGGTAAAAAGCCAAGGGGGGTGAATACTTTTGCAAGGAAGACACTGTAGTGTATATATTCAGCTTTCAAAAAATCAGCAGTACAGTACCTTCAATCATACAGCCAGGTACTGTGCTGTAGGGGAAGGCAGAGAACACAGCACACAGGAAGACACTTCTTCCTCATTTGCTTTCACTTTGCAGTGTCTTCACTGTCTGACGGAGCTCCCAATGCCGATACATGATGGGGAGTTTTGTCTGACAGCCTCTCTCTACTAGTTGTATGGGCCCCCCAGAGCAGAGTCATTGCGACCCATGCAACCCCTGTAGCTACACCACTGTGTGGCTGTGATTAGGAATACTGACTGGTGACAGTATGTTAAAAAAAATCTAAATATTTTTTTATTCAATTATTTTAAAAACTTTTATTTAACATTTTTTTCTTGTTTTTTACTTTTTTTTACATACTCTCATCAGAGTAGTTCAGTGTCACCATAGTAACACTGTACTACTCTGGGGGGATGATCAAGCTTTTTTTTTTTACACTTTGATTACTGTTACAATGGTGATCATAGTAACAGTAATATTTTCAACTGTCATGAATGGGTTAAATGTCAGCTGTGATTACTAGGGATCTGTGATTGGCTACAGCTAATCACATGGTACATGGTGCTGTGATTGGCCCAGGTACCATATGATAGCTGTGTGCCGATCACATCATCACTCTGCAGGAAACACAGCTGTTAAGAATGAAATTCATGCACAATAGCTTTGTTGGCATTGTGATCAGGTGATCGCATAGTGATTCCGGGACTGGGATCCACAACCTGCTGTGTCCAGGGAAGTAGCATGCTGCATGCCCCTTACCCAGAAAAGGGCTGGTTGATGTACATGTACGTGATCCAGGCTTTCCGTAAATGTATAGTGGGCTGCTGGCAAGTGGTTAATTAATAAATAAATCACAAAAAAAAATACAATTGCCCCTGATGTGAATCCAACATTAAACACATTGCCCAACTATGTAGACACATCATCCCTGATGACCTGCCAGACAATATGTCCCGTGCAAAAATGATCCTCTCCTGTTGATACTCCAATCACAAATGACAGCTCCCTGGCCACCTGCTGAATGTCAACCAACTGGCCAAGTGTCCAAGCATGGTCATGACCATATTTGGTCAATGACATCACTCGGGATACCCTTCCAATTGACATTCAGTGGCTGGCCTAGGAGCTGTCATATGCAACAAGAGAAGCGGAAGGATTATTGGTGGGTCATCAGGGCATCATTTATTGTGATCAATGTTGGGTCTACATAGCTGGACAGTATACATGGCATTGAATTTACATTGAGGGATGATGCTTTTTATTTTTGTATTTTTTTAATTCAGGATTTTTCACATTATCTCTGTGTTTATTTACCATTTTACTTTTTTTCATGAATGATAAACAAGGGGTACTATGCACTCCTTACTCACATAGGGGGTCCCAAAATTTTAAATTCCCCCATCTTAAAGGGGCATCCAGATTTCTATAAGTCTCCTCCGCAGACCCTCACATCTACCTTGCCTTTTCTCCCAATAACATGGGGACTGGGTGCACTTCCAGGGGAGCTTAGCAAGGTACCCATGCAATGTTGATAGCATGCAATTCGGTATGGCTCAAGAGGGAGTGGAGGCTGCAAGCTCACTGCCCCTCCCTTCCCTGGACACCCAGGCAGCGTGCTAAAGTTGGTCTGGTATGACATTGTCAGGGGGGGTATTGTGATCAATACCTGGAAGTGTTATATCTAGGCATGTGCAATTCATTTAGCTCCGAATGAATCGAAATTATGAACATTTTTTCGTTATTTGGAAATTCAGATGTATCTGAATTTCTGAATTACAATAGTAATGAATGTAAATTAATCCAAAATAATTAGACAAAATTCAGCCAAAATTCAAATTCGAATTGAATCGAATCTAAAAATGAATTTGAAATAGAATTTGAAAACAAGAATAGAATAAAATAGAATAGAAAATAAAGGAATAACATAGAAAAGAATAGAATACAGTAAAACAGAACATAATAGAGAAAAATATAACAATATAAAAAAATATAATAGAAAATAAGGAAATAGAATGTAAAAAGAATAGGATAGAAAAACAATAGAATAAAAAGAATATAACAGACTTCCAAAATTTGAATTTTGAATTGAATACATTTGAATAGAAAAGACTATATGTTCTGCACACATCTAGTTAGACTTGTTCATTACTTAAGCACTTGCCGACCAGCCACCGTCGTTATACGGCGGCAGTTTGGCTCTCCTGCGTGAATCACCGTAGCTGTACGGCGGATTGCACAGGCGCAATTGCGGGCGGCACGTGCTCGTGTCCGCTGTGCGCTGTGAGAGCATGCCCACCGGTTGGGTGGACTCGATGTCCTCTGAGGGCCCGCGATCGCCTAGTAGAGATGCTTTGTAAGCACGGCGGATCCCCATTCTGACAGGGGACATGTCAGAGATCTACTGTTCCCAATCATCGGAAACAGTGATCTCTATCATGTTGCTGCCAGGCGATCCCCCCTACAGTTAGAACACACCCAGGGAACACATTTAACCCCTTGATTGCCCACTAGTGTTAACCCCTTCCCTGCCAGTGTTATTTTTTTCATTGATCAGTGCATTTTTATAGCACTGATCAATGTAATAATGTCACTGGTCCCCAAAAAGTGTAATTTGAGGTCAGATTTGTCTGCCACAATGTCGCACTCCCACTAAAAATCTCAGATCGCTGCCATTACCAGTAAAAACTATAAAAGAAATAAAAGTGCCTAAATCTATCCCATAGTTTGTAGATGCTATAACTTTTGTGAAAACCAATCAATATACACCTATTGCGATTTTTTTAAACGAAAAATATGTAGAAGAGTGTTCCGTATTTATTGGCGTATAACACGCACCGGCTTATAACACGCACCTTAACTTTAAGAGGGAAGTTTCAGAAAAAAAACCTTACATTTTAAAATAAGGGTCAGTGCTCTGCAGCCTCACCAGTGCTCATCAATGCAGCCTGATCTATGCCCATCTGCAGCCTCTAATGTGCCCATTATTGCAGCCTGTTTAGTGCCCATCTGCAGCCTCTAATGTGCCCATTATTGCAGCCTGTTTAGTGCCCATCTGCAGCCTCTAGCATGCCCATCTGCAGCCTCTAGCATGCCCATCATTGCAGCCTGTTTAGTGCCCATCTGCAGCCTCTAGCATGCCCATCATTGCAGCCTGTTTAGTACACATCTGTAGACTCGCCTTTGCCGATGATTGCAGCCGCGCCAGTGCTGGATGACAAAGATCCGCCTATCTCCTGTGTATCCGGTGCTCAGTCACCGCCCGGCTCATATGATGGACAGAACAGTGGTCCAATGCCAGGCCAGGGGTGCGGGACTGTGTGTGATTGAGCGCCAGACACACAGGAGATTGCGGCTGTGTGTAATCCAGTGGCGCTCGTCCCCTACTTACACTCCAAGGCAGCAGGGATTGGCATATAACACGCACACACGATTTTCCCCTGATTTTAAGGGGGAAAAAGTGCATGTTATATGCCGATAAATACTGTATAGTGGCCTAAACTGATGAATACATTTGTTTTTTTATATTTATTTTTTGGATATGTATTATAGCAAAAAAGTAAAAAAAATTTTTTTTTTTCAAAATTGTCGGTTTTTGTTTGTTTATAGGGCAAAAAATAAAAACCGCAGAGGTGATCAATTACCCCCAAAAGAAAGCTCTATTTGAAGGAAAAAAAGGATATAAATTTTGTTTGGGTACAGCGTCGCACGCCTGCGCAATTGTCAGTTAAAGCGGCACAGCGCCATATCGCGAAAAAATGGCCTGGTCATTAAGGTGGCACATTCTTCCAGGCCTAGTTAACATGCATGGTTAAGGACATTAAAATATATTAATAAATGAAATGTATTGCAGTTTACCAGTCCTTGGATGTGGTGGCTGCATTAGTTTTTATTTTCAGCAAGAACAAAAAAAAAAACCTGTTGATCTTGCCAGAAATGTGATGTCGTTGTCATTTCTCATGAACTGAGCTAGAAGCAAAACAATGTTATCTTTCTTATGTAAACAGCACTGACTTCCAAAATGTAAGTTTTGAATTGAATAGATTCAAATAAAATAGATTAGATTCGAATGGAAAAGAATTGACTAGAACGGAATAGAAAATAATAGAATAAAAAAATAGAATATATTTCAATAGAATAGACTAGAATAATAGAAAGAATATAACCATCTTTCGAAATACAAATTTTTAATAGAATTCAAATTCGAATAGAATAGTTTAGAATAGAAAAGAATAAAATAAAAAATAATAGAATAGAAAAATAGAATAGAAAAAACAATAAACTAGAATAGAATTGAATAAAAATAGAAAGAATATAACCACCTTCCAAAATTCTAATTTTGAATAGAATAAATTTGAATTCAAATAGAATAGATTAAAATAGATAAGAATAGAATATTAAAGAAAAGAATAGAATAAAATAGAAAAAAAAAGAATAGAATTGAATAAAATAGAAAGAATATAATCGTCTTCCAAAATATAAATTTTGAATAGAATAAATTTGAATGCCAATTCAAATTTTTTGAATTTGGACAAATTGAATTCAATTATTTAAATAATGAATCAAAAAGAAACAAATTGTTTTCGCTCTGCACATGTCCAGTTACACTTGCACATTACGTAACATGCATTGTTAAGGACATTAAAATATATCAATAAATGTAATGTATTGCAGTTCACCAGTCCTTGGATGTGGTGGCTGCATTAGTTTTGATTTTCAGCAAGAAAAAAAAAACTGTTGATCTTGCCAGAAATGTGATGTTGTTGTAATTTCCCATGAACTGAGCTGGACATGTTTCAAGTCTAGCCTGGCTGGCAAGCATGAATTCCTCCATAGATACAGTGGAGAACTTATTGAAGCCACCCAGGGACAAGTACTGTGAGTTATTTGCTGGGTTACAAAGATAAAAGGGGAAAAAGTGATTCAGATATACTTTACTCTATGTAGGCTGCACTCACCTGGTGATTAAAGTCAGATAAATGGCTTCCAGATGTCTTCATGAATCCAAGCATATCATGTAAGGCGGCGGCCATAAAGTAAACCGCAAGATACACTTGGTGGGCATTACCGCCATGGAAGAAGTGTTGGATATCAGTAATATGTTCTGTGCCATTGCACTCATGAAGTGACCTTTTATAAATATTTTCAAAGAGAAGATTTTTGCGTTTATCTACAGAAGAACAACCAAATTCAATCATCGTCAGATCTTCAAGTAATTTGTCGGCTGGCTTTTTTTGAGGTTGGAATTCAAAAACAAAATTCAGAAATTCTGCAATACTTGTGGACTTGGCCCCAAAGGACAAACTACAATTAAATATTTCTGGGTATTTACCAATGAGGACAATGTTTGCTGCCCAGACAGGAGTAAGGATGATTGTTCCGTCTTCTACATAACCTCTTATAAAATGTACAATGTCAGTGTCAAAATCAAACAACGTCCCACAGATTACAATGACATTGACAGATCCTTTTTTAATAGAATGTGCTTGTTCATCTAACTCTCTAAGCATGGATGCCCGGCCAGAAAATTCTAATTTAAAAGAAATGCAAATTTTATAGAGATTCATGACTTCCCTCAAAACCATATACTCTTCGCTCCCGCTGTCATCATCAGATATAATAATTCCTATCCAGGTCCACCCAAAGTACTTCAGCATTTGAGCCAAGTTAGAATAAATTACAAAATCATTTCGAAGCATCCGAAACAAGGTTGGGAAAACCCTCTCGTCTTTCAGTGATGGACTGGTTGCACCATAACTGATCTATAAAACATGAATTGACAATGCTACAAAGCTTCATGATATATAAAAACATGGTGGACCTGGCTGGCCAAACATTACATTCTGGTTTTCAGCAGAAGCGTTTTGTAATTAGTGATTTCTAGTGAGTTCTAATTAGGAATGAGCTTAGTGTTTGGTCTGAACGCTAATTCAGACGTTCACGCAGCCAAACATTTAGGGTGTTCAGCGTGGATGGGCGTTCAGTGGGTGCTAAGGAAGCAGCAGCTGCTTTCACCCGCTGCCTCCTTACCAACCACTGTCATAACCCATTAATGTACAGTCCACGGCCATGTAAGCAAATGGGCGGGTAATGGAGCGGGTTACATCATTACCTTTATATGGCCACATGGTTAAATTTGGGAAATTACAGGACAGGGAATGTGGGGATGGGGCCCTTGTCCTTATCGATAGAAAGACAACGTGCTTTGCTGAGATGGTCTTCCCTGGCAAAGCTCAATCCACATGTTGAGGGCATGTGACTCTTGTCCCCACCGTTCTTGGCCAGTCAGGCTGCATGCTCAGGTTAAGGGTCTGGAGCGGATTGTTAGAGGGACCTCACGCATTTTTTTTTTTTTGCATGGACTTCACTTCACAAGACCAAGGAATTCCTGAGGGACCTCACACCATTTTTAAAATTGTATTTTTCATTTTTACCCCCTTCCTGCCCAGGGCAATTTTCAGCTTTCAGTGCTGTCGCACTTTGAATGGCAATGGCGCGGTCATGCAACACTGTACCCAAACTAAATTTTTTATCATTTTGTTCACATAACTCAAACTTTCTTTTGGTGGTATTTAATCACCACTGGCTTTTTTTTTTTGCTAAATAAATGAAAAAAATACTGGAAATTTGGAAAAAAAAATCTTTTCATTTCTATTACAAATTTTTTGCAAATAACAAATTGTTCTTCTACATTTCTTTGGTGAAAAAAACCCAAATCAGTGTATATTATTTAGTCTGTAGGAAGGTTAAAAAATCCACAAACTATGGGATATATATCTGAAAATCGATCAATCCTCTCATTTCTTGAGGCCCAAAAATACCAGGACAGTACAAATTCCCCCCAAATGATCCATTTTTAGGAAGAAGATAGTCCAAGTTATTTAGTAAGTGGCATGGCCGTTTTTTTGAAGTTATAATTTTTTGTCATAAGTTTTTGGAAAATGAAGAAACTAAAAACAAAAATCATTTTTTTTTCTACATACTGTCACCAGTGCAGTACTGGATCATCATATAACTGGTGTGGCGGTAATCAGGGAACTGACTGGTGACAGTGTGATTTTTTTATTACATTTTTTTTCATTTTTTTTTTTTTTTACAATTTGTTTTTTTTAAACACTGTGACCAGAGCAATATAATGTTACCATAGTAACATTATACTACTCTGGGAAAGTGATCAGGATTTTTTTTACACATTATGTTTGCTTATAACAGTAAATTACATTACTATATGCAAGCATTTTACTGAATGAAAATTATTCATTCAGTTTGTTTTGTTGTGATTAGCTGTGATTGGTCAAAGCTAATTACATGGTACAGATGGGCTGTGATTGGCCCTGTCTGTACCACGTGATCAAACTGACCAATCACAACTAGCCACACAATTATACACATTGGATAGAATGAAAGGAAACCATCAATTGTGTACAACTGTCATGTGACCTGCTGTGATTGGTCACGGCGATCACATGGTACCGGCAGCGAGATGGTAATCTGATCAGCCATCAGCCGGTGACAGATTGCGCTGCTGCACGTCCCCACTATATGATGTCCTGTGAGGATCTTAAAGACACCGCTCGGCTGTTAGACATGTGCACTGCCAAAACATTCATTAGTTTTCGTTTCACAATTCGTAAATTTGAAAATTCGAAAATAGGCAAGGAAATCCGAAAATTCGAAAGCTTAAGTAACTAACTAATAATAACCAACTATTAAATTATAGGTATTGGAATTTCATTTCAAATTTGGCTGAAGGCAATGAAAACGAATTTATCCGAAGTTACGAATTATCCGAAATAACAAATGCCGCATCTAAACAAATCAAATGGAACAAATTAATAATAAATAATAATAATAGTAATAAAATGTTATGAATTTTCAAATTTATGAATTTCCGAATTTTCGAATTTACAAAATTTCCGAATTTTCGAATATACGAATTTACGAATTTACACATTTTTGATTTTATGAATTTACACATTTTTGAATTTACTAATTTACACATTTTTGAATTTACGAATTTATGAATATTCAGAAAAATACGTTAAACGGGTTTTCTTTAATTCGGATATTTCCGAATGAATGAATTTGTCGAAATTCGTTAAAAACTAGTTTGAAACTAAGTGCACATGTCTACTGGCTGTCATTACGCAGGTGCGCCACCCCCTATCTATGCGTCTGGTGCCCTAATCTACATGCTGGCCGCCGAACGCATGGATTCCAATGGGGTTCTTTTTCTTTGATTAGAGCCCAAGGCTCTAATAGGCTTCAAAAAATGGTGTGCTCAGGGCGCAGAGCACTGCACCCCAAGCCCACCCAGGTTTGTGACAATAGTGAATGAATATGGAGCCTTTTTCTCACTTTGTCTAAAATACCCCTGACAACAAAATACATTATAAAGCAGGAAATACACAAAGGAAAGTGTGACGGGAGGGCCCTTGGAACTCAGAATCCCTTTGAATGTAGGGGATGCCCTTGTTTCAGCTCCCCATACACCTCTTATGTCTAATGCCGCGTACACACGAGCGGACTTTACGGCGGACTTTGCCCGGCGGACTGGATTTCGTCGGACAATTCGATGTGTGTGGGCTCCAGCGGACTTTGTTTTCTCAAAAGTTGGACGGACTTATGCCGCGTACACACGGTCGGACTTTACGGCGGACTTTGCCCGGCGGATTTTTCGACGTACTTTCCGACGGACTTTGTGAATGAACGGACTTGCCTACACACAATCCACCAAAGTCCGTCGAATTCGTACGTGATGACGTACGACCGGACTAAAACAAGGAAGTTCATAGCCAGTAGCCAATAGCTGCCCTAGCGTGCCTTTTTGTCCGTCGAACTAGCATACAGACGAGCGGACTTTTCGACCGGACTCGATTTCAACGGATAAATTTTAAACAAGTTTAAAATCTAAGTCCGTCCAACTTTTGAGAAAACAAAGTCCGCTGGAGCCCACACACATCGAATTGTCCGACGAAATCCAGTCCGCCGGGCAAAGTCCGCCGTAAAGTCCGCTCGTGTGTACGCGGCATTAGATTTTAAACTTGTTTAAAATTTATCCGTTGAAATCGAGTCCGGTCGAAAAGTCCGCTCGTCTGTATGCTAGTTCGACGGACAAAAAGGCACGCTAGGGCAGCTATTGGCTACTGGCTATGAACTTCCTTGTTTTAGTCCGGTCGTACGTCATCACGTACGAATTCGACGGACTTTGGTGGATTGTGTGTAGGCAAGTCCGTTCATTCACAAAGTCCGTCGGAAAGTACGTCGAAAAATCCGCCGGGCAAAGTCCGCCGTAAAGTCCGACCGTGTGTACGCGGCATTAGTCACCCTGTGCTATCCTGGCACAGGGTGAGTGAGAAAATATATCTTGGACTACTTAAAATGGGACAGTAATATTTGTCCACAATATCTCCCAGGATGTATGTAGAGACTATTATTGGTTTGTTTCATTCTGAACTCAACCTGTTAATTGAGTGAGCTGATCACATTAGCCTCTAGGAGACGAACAGTCTAGTCTGGCTTCTAAGGGTATTCCACACATTGTTGTTTGTTCTAATTAACCCTGTGTTGATGTTTATGGTAATGTGTATTGAATAGTCACCTAGTCTGGGTAAATGATTTAGTAAACTAGCTCATGTTAATTAGGTTAATTAGGTTACAGGTGTATTGTTATGCCCCGTACACACGGTCGGATTTTCCGACGGAAAATGTGTGCTAGGACCTTGTTGTCGGAAATTCCGACCGTTTGTAGGCTCCATCACACATTTTCCATCGAATTTTCTGACACACAAAGTTTGAGAGCAGGCTATAAAATTTTCCGACAACAAAATCCGTTGTCGGAATTTCCGATCGTGTGTACACAAATCCGACACACAAAGCGCCACGCATGCTCAGAATAAATAAAGAGATGAAAGCTATTGGCTACTGCCCCGTTTATAGTCCCAACGTTCGTGTTTTATGTCACCGGGTTCAGAATGATCGGATTTTCCGACAACTTTGTGTGACCGTGTGTATGCAAGACAAGTTTGAGCCAACATCCGTCGGAAAAAATCGTAGGATTTTGTTGTCGGAATGTCCGATCAATGTCCGACCGTGTGTACGGGGCATTAGAGTAATATGAGCAGTCTAGTCTGGCTTACCACAGCTTCTAAGGGTATTCCACACATTGTTGTTTGTTCTAATTAACCCTGTGTTGATGTTTATGGTAATGTATATTGAATAGTCACCTAGTCTGGGTAAATAATTTAGTAAACTAGCTCATGTTAATTAGGTTAATTAGGTTACAGGTGTATTGTTAGCGTAATATGAGCAGGAGGGGGGAACCTCATCTTCTACTGTATATAAGACTGTATTCTGGTTCTAATAAAGAGATAGTCCATGTTAGCAGTGAAACAAGTGTCGCCTTGTTTTATGCTTGGGAGCGGTTGGAATATCTGATATCTAGATTCAAACTGAGAGGAAGTGGTATACTGAAGGAAACACTCAAGTGGAGTGTGGGACGTTCCGTGACATTGGTGGCAAGCAGCGGGAAGCTTCCGGCAGTCTGGGAAATCTAAACCTCCACCTGGATCCAAGATTAGGATAGCAGACTTCAGTCACCCCAGCGGAGATATGGACCTGGCATCAGAGTTCCCGGGGCTGCTGCGGATCATCCTTTCAACATACACCAGGACTGTGTCTGAGGATGAATACCTGGAGCTTAGGCAGCAAATTCGGATGGAGCTCTGGATTGGAGCCCTCCAGCTCGCTGGTATAAAACAGGGCAAGTGCTTTCCAACCCAAGAGCAATGGGCCAGTGACCAACGGGCATTGCGGATGGCATTCCCGGGAGAGCGACCCCAGGAGCAATGGGTGACTGAGTTGGACAGGCTGGTCGAGCAGGAGATAGAGCTGGACAATCATTATTGGGCTCTGCAATGGCACGCAGAGCAGGGATATTTAGGGGAGACAACAGAATGCTCTCCGGAGGGATATGACTTTGGCGGCCCTGGATTGCTGTGGTAGAGCCTTACAGATCGTTTTGTGTTTGGCGATGAAGGGGAACCTACCCTTGAGGACCTGCGAGATTATAGAGAGGCTATGCTCAGTCTTGCAGGGGTTTCAGAGCTTAAACCTGATCTGGACCATTTGCTAAGGAAGGAACAGCATCTGGAAAGGGCATACAGGAAACTGCTAGAACACGTTCAGCAGCATGCCAGAGAATCGGCAGTGGAAAATCTGGAGATTGCCGTCCCCAAACCTGAAGTGCTGACAACAGGGCAGAGCTCTGCTAACCTCTGCCCAGCACTGATAGCATCTTCTGGGTTCAATGGACAGGAGATGGTGAACCTCTATCCCCAGACATTAGTTGCAGAGACAGGGGATTTGATAGACTTTTCTGCTGAGGAAGAACAACCTGATGAGCCTCCAGCAGAAGAGCTGCTATCAGGGCCAAAGTTCACTGTGCTCTGCCCAGCACCAACAGTGGCTTTGGCCTTCTTGAGAGAAGAGGTAGTCGGCCTTTCTCCCACAACACTGACAGGGACATGTGATTTTCTGACAGCAGTATCTGTGGAGTTACAACAAACTTCTCCAGCTGAAGATCTGGTAACTAAACAGAGGGTCCAAGATCTCTGCCCCACACCTGTGGCAGTTTCGGAGGCTCAGGGTGAGAAGGTGGCAATCACTTCCCAGCAGCAGATACAGGGGGAGAAGGGAGAGGAGGTGTGTGTTGTCCCTCCCCAACAGTTGGCCAGGGTGGAGGAAGCGACCTTTCCTCCCCAGCAAAGATCTGTGCACCTGGGAGACAGTACAATAGACATGTCGTCCAAGCAGCCAGATGAGGGAATGGAAAAGGAAGTAGCCGGCTCACCTCCCCAATGGCAGCTACACAGTTTGGGAGTGGAGGAAGCCAGCCTCCTGCCCCAACGGTTAGCTGGAGCGGAGGATGCGGAGTCCCCAGCAGAAGTGCTGGCAACAGGGCAGAGTGCTACCAACCTCTGCCCAGCACCGGCAACAACTACAGAGTTCCAGGGAGGCGGGGCAGTCGGCCTCCCTCCCCAACATTTAGCCGGAGCAGATGGTGTGGGGTTTCCAGCATAAGGGCTGGCAACAGGGCCGAGTACTGCTGCACTCTGCCCTCAACTAACAGAGGATGGATTTCCTGTGAAGGTGGATGGGACTTCAGTCTCCACCTGTATACCCCAGGGATGCTGGGCAGTCGGCGCAGATCCCCAACAGCATGACAGAGTGAGCCCAGTCACCCTGTCTTCTCTCCAGCAGCAGAAAGGACTCCAGGGAGAAGGGACAGTCCAGGCCTCTCCCCAGCGGCAGATATGTTCTCTGAGAGAGGCAGAGGTTGGCTGGGTGAGTAATGCTTTGTTTGGAACAATTTATTTGGGGTACTGTGTGGGTACAGGCATTAGAGGACTGGAACCACTGACTAACTTCAGAGTCAACCCGTCTGGGGTCTCCTCCTGTGTTAGTCTTCTGCCGAAAGGGGAGAGATGTGACGGGAGGGCCCGTGGAACTCAGAATCCCTTTGAATGTAGGGGATGCCCTTCTTTCAGCTCCCCATACACCTCTTATGTCATCCTGTGCTATCCTGGCACAGGGTGAGTGAGAAAATATATCTTGAACTACTTAAAATGGGACAGTAATATTTGTTCACAATATCTCCCAGGATGTATGTAGAGACTATTATTGGTTTGTTTGATTCTGAACTCAACCTGTTAATTGAGTGAGCTGATCACATTAGCCTCCAGGACTGGCTAGGAGACGAACAGTCTAGTCTGGCTTACCACAGCTTCTAAGGGTATTCCACACATTGTTGTTTGTTCTAATTAACCCTGTGTTGATGTTTATGGTAATGTGTATTGAATAGTCACCTAGTCTGGGTAAATGATTTAGTAAACTAGCTCATGTTAATTAGGTTAATTAGGTTACAGGTGTATTGTTATGCCCCGTACACACGGTCGGATTTTCCGACGGAAAATGTGTGCTAGGACCTTGTTGTCGGAAATTCCGACCGTTTGTAGGCTCCATCACACATTTTCCATCGGATTTTCCAACACACAAAGTTTGAGAGCAGGCTATAAAATTTTCCGACAACAAAATCCGTTGTCGGAATTTCCGATCGTGTGTACACAAATCCGACGCACAAAGTGCCACGCATGCTCAGAATAAATAAAGAGATGAAAGCTATTGGCTACTGCCCCGTTTACAGTCCCGACGTACGTGTTTTATGTCACCGGGTTCAGAATGATCGGATTTTCCGACAACTTTGTGTGACCGTGTGTATGCAAGACAAGTTTGAGCCAACATCCGTCGGAAAAAATCGTAGGATTTTGTTGTCGGAATGTCCGATCAATGTCCGACCGTGTGTACGGGGCATTAGAGTAATATGAGCAGGAGGGGGAACCTCATCTTCTACTGTATATAAGACTGTATTCTGGTTCTAATAAAGAGATAGTCCATGTTAGCAGTGAAACAAGTGTCACCTTGTTTTATGCTTGGAAGCGGTTGGAATATCTGATATCTAGATTCAGACTGAGAGGAAGTGGTATACTGACGGAAACACTCAAGTGGAGTGTGGGACGTTCCGTGACAGAAAGGATACAATTGTTTATTTGTGTTTGTTTTTGAAATCTTGCATATGATGAATGATCATGATTACAAAGGAGAGATTGGAGCTAGATATCCGCAATGCGTGGCACCACATCCAAAATGTATAAGTAGAAAAAGTGAAATTGGAAAACGGACTTTAAAGGTTGCCACTATAATCCCAATGGGGAAAAAACGGGGTACTTGAAAGTATAAATAAAATATCAAAATTTGCCCTTTCCTGAATGGCTGTCCTCCTGTTGAAGTTTCGGCGTCTGCCAATTATTCTTGCAAGGGTGTCCTGGCCCTAACCCTCTCTCCCAAAGTTCTGTTAATAAAAATAAAATCTCTTTTGCATTCAAGAAGTGTCTGGCGCCCAACACCTTGCATTACACCCACTATGCCATGCAACCCACCATATACAGAAGGATGCCAGCTATCTCTGGCCCTGGAGGTTCTCATTAGACTGAAGGAGGCCTTGGACCTTGTTACACTTACATAGTATTAATTGATCACTAGGGATGAGCTTCGTGTTCGAGTCGATCGCATGTTCAACTCAAACATCGTGTGTTCGGTCATTCGCCATATTACGAACGTTATGGGCCATTCACGCCAAATTATAGTGGCGCATCACGGCCCATAATTCACTGTGGCATCGCAGTGCATTGCTGGCTATGACCCGCATGCTTGGCCAATCACAGCGCTGTGTGTACAGAGAGCCGTGATTGGCCAAAGCCAGCGAGGCTTTGGCCAATTATGGCTCAGGGGGTTTAATACACACCCCACACTATATAAGGCCGCCTGCGTGGCGGCCTTGTGTAGTGTGTTGCGGTAGAGAGAGATAGATAGACAGAGAGACAGTGTCATTTGATTTAAGTTAGAGTAGGCAGGTCGTGTCAGTTAGCTGCACTTACAGTGTATTGTGTATATATATATATATATATGCATCCCAGGTGTTGTGTATATATATATATATATATATATATATATATATATATATATATATATATATATACTCTGTATGCAGTTTAGCTAGATCTGTTCCTGTTATTCTCTTCCTAATATACTGACAGGCAGGTGTTTTTACAGTGTTTCCAGTTAGTGTACTGTCGGCAGTCGGCCTCCCTCCCCAACATTTAGCCGGAGCAGATGGTGTGGGGTTTCCAGCAGAAGGGCTGGCAACAGGGCCGAGTACTGCTGCACTCTGCCCTCAACTAACAGAGGATGGATTTCCTGTGAAGGTGGATGGGACTTCAGTCTCCACCTGTATACCCCAGGGATGCTGGGCAGTCGGCGCAGATCCCCAACAGCATGACAGAGTGAGCCCAGTCACCCTGTCTTCTCTCCAGCAGCAGAAAGGACTCCAGGGAGAAGGGACAGTCCAGGCCTCTCCCCAGCGGCAGATATGTTCTCTGAGAGAGGCAGAGGTTGGCTGGGTGAGTAATGCTTTGTTTGGAACAATTTATTTGGGGTACTGTGTGGGTACAGGCATTAGAGGACTGGAACCACTGACTAACTTCAGAGTCAACCCGTCTGGGTCTCCTCCTGTGTTAGTCTTCTGCCGAAAGGGGAGAGATGTGACGGGAGGGCCCGTGGAACTCAGAATCCCTTTGAATGTAGGGGATGCCCTTCTTTCAGCTCCCCATACACCTCTTATGTCATCCTGTGCTATCCTGGCACAGGGTGAGTGAGAAAATATATCTTGAACTACTTAAAATGGGACAGTAATATTTATCCACAATATCTCCCAGGATGTATGTAGAGACTATTATTGGTTTGTTTGATTCTGAACTCAACCTGTTAATTGAGTGAGCTGATCACATTAGCCTCCAGGACTGGCTAGGAGACGAACAGTCTAGTCTGGCTTACCACAGCTTCTAAGGGTATTCCACACATTGTTGTTTGTTCTAATTAACCCTGTGTTGATGTTTATGGTAATGTGTATTGAATAGTCACCTAGTCTGGGTAAATGATTTAGTAAACTAGCTCTTGTTAATTAGGTTAATTAGGTTACAGGTGTATTGTTATGCCCCGTACACACGGTCGGATTTTCCGACGGAAAATGTGTGCTAGGACCTTGTTGTCGGAAATTCCGACCGTTTGTAGGCTCCATCACACATTTTCCATCGGATTTTCCGACACACAAAGTTTGAGAGCAGGCTATAAAATTTTCCGACAACAAAATCCGTTGTCGGAATTTCCGATCGTGTGTACACAAATCCGACGCACAAAGTGCCACGCATGCTCAGAATAAATAAAGAGATGAAAGCTATTGGCTACTGCCCCGTTTATAGTCCCGACGTACGTGTTTTATGTCACCGGGTTCAGAATGATCGGATTTTCCGACAACTTTGTGTGACCATGTATATGCAAGACAAGTTTGAGCCAACATCCGTCGGAAAAAATCGTAGGATTTTGTTGTCGGAATGTCCGATCAATGTCCGACCGTGTGTACGGGGCATTAGAGTAATATGAGCTGGAGGGGGGACCTCATCTTCTACTGTATATAAGACTGTATTCTGGTTCTAATAAAGAGATAGTCCATGTTAGCAGTGAAACAAGTGTCGCCTTGTTTTATGCTTGGAAGCGGTTGGAATATCTGATATCTAGATTCAGACTGAGAGGAAGTGGTATACTGACGGAAACACTCAAGTGGAGTGTGGGACGTTCCGTGACAGAAAGGATACAATTGTTTATTTGTGTTTGTTTTTGAAATCTTGCATATGATGAATGATCATGATTACAAAGGAGAGATTGGAGCTAGATATCCGCAATGCGTGGCACCACATCCAAAATGTATAAGTAGAAAAAGTGAAATTGGAAAACGGACTTTAAAGGTTGCCACTATAATCCCAATGGGGAAAAAACGGGGTACTTGAAAGTATAAATAAAATATCAAAATTTGCCCTTTCCTGAATGGCTGTCCTCCTGTTGAAGTTTCGGCGTCTGCCAATTATTCTTGCAAGGGTGTGCTGGCCCTAACCCTCTCTCCCAAAGTTCTGTTAATAAAATAAAATCTCTTTTGCATTCAAGAAGTGTCTGGCGCCCAACACCTTGCATTACACCCACTATGCCATGCAACCCACCATATACAGAAGGATGCCAGCTATCTCTGGCCCTGGAGGTTCTCATTAGACTGAAGGAGGCCTTGGACCTTGCTACACTTACATAGTATTAATTGATCACTAGGGATGAGCTTCGTGTTCGAGTCGATCGCATGTTCAACTCAAACATCGTGTGTTCGGTCATTCGCCATATTACGAACGTTATGGGCCATTTACGCCAAATTATAGTGGCGCATCACGGCCCATAATTCACTGTGGCATCGCAGTGCATTGCTGGCTATGACCCGCATGCTTGGCCAATCACAGCGCTGTGTGTACAGAGAGCCGTGATTGGCCAAAGCCAGCGAGGCTTTGGCCAATTATGGCTCAGGGGGTTTAATACACACCCCACACTATATAAGGCCGCCTGCGTGGCGGCCTTGTGTAGTGTGTTGCGGTGGAGAGAGATAGATAGACAGAGAGACAGTGTCATTTGATTTAAGTTAGAGTAGGCAGGTCGTGTCAGTTAGCTGCACTTACAGTGTATTGTGTATATATAAATATATGCATCCCAGGTGTTGTATATATATATATATATATATATATATATATATATATATACTCTGTATTCAGTTTAGCTAGATCTGTTCCTGTTATTCTCTTCCTAATATACTGACAGGCAGGTGTTTTTACAGTGTTTCCAGTTAGTGTACTGTGTACCCTGCACAGTTGCACCTACAGTATAGCTACCTGAAGCCAAGTGCTTGTGTGCTTCTTCTGATCCTATTAATAGCACAGGCAGGCTCTTGAAGTATTTCCAGTTAGTGTACTGTGTAACCCTGCACAGTTGCACCTACAGTATAGCTACCAGGGACGTTTTTTTCGATTGGGCACGATGGGCAGTTGCCCGGGGGCCCCATTTGCATGTAGGGCCCCACCAAGGGCCGATCCTTAGCGCAGGGCTGCCGTCAGGTGGGATACAGCCTATACAACTGTAAGCGTCCCTAGGGGCCAGAGCGGGAACAGCTTACATTCCCTCATATCCCCAATGGACCGGCATGGCAATGAAGCTCTCTGTGACAGGTGTCGGCTGCTTATCACAGCAGCACACCATCACCTAGCCGATGGAGCCAGTCCCCTCCATTCTGATCAGGGGCGGACTGAGGTCCCAGGGTAAGTGGATGGGGGGGTACACTTGTCACTGTGGGGAGAGCAGCTTCTAAATACATACACTGTGCCGGCTGTGTTTGTATTTAGAACCTCCAAAGCAGCTCTTCTCTCCCTCCGTCTCCTGCACTGTGAGATCTCTGACTCCACCCCCTCCCTCCCCCTTCCTCCAATCACCAGTGCGGTGTGCTGAGGGGCGGAGCTCACTGTAGCTACCGCTGGCCGGGATGTCTGCTCACACTACAGGGAGGAGGTGAGATCATTTTTTTACTGAGTAAAGTCTCTTTTTAAGAAAAGCTTCAAAAGTTTCTGTAGGATTTGTCTTGTAGGTATTGTGATCAGTGATAAGAAGAGGAGAATGAAGAGACAGCCGAATGTGACAGATCTCTCCCAAACTGGCACACAGCCCTATCTATATAAACATCCCCCAATCACTCTGTACAGATAAAGTGAAGGTCATTTATGACCATTCATGTAACTCTGTGTTTACACAGGGTTACATGAATTGTCATAAATACATTTCAAATTATCTGGACATACATAGAGTGCTAGGAATTGGATTATATAGATATTTACATCTTATAACAGGAGGATGCTTTCTTTACATACCAATTCTATATTATGTATTGTTGTATATATTGGTAGATGAGCACAATAGGTTTTTTAAAATGATAAACATCACTATCTGACCACATCTCAGCCCCCTATTCCCGCCATCAAAGCTTCCACTGTGCCCACCAAACACAGCCACTGTGCCATTAAACGCAGCCACTGTGCCCATCAAACGCAGCCACTGTGCCCATAAAACGCTGCCACTGTGCCCATCAAATGCTGCCACTGTGCCCATCAAACGCAGCCACTGTGCCATTAAACGCATCCACTGTGCCCATCAAACACAGCCACTGTGCCATCAAATGCCACCACTGTGCCCAAACACAGCCACTGTGCCATCAAAGGCAACCACTGTGCCCATCAAATGCTGCCACTGTGCCATCAAACGCTGCCACTGTGCCCATCAAACGCTGTCACTGTGCCCATCAAACGCAGCCACTGTGCCATCAGACGCAGCCAATGTGCCCATCAAACGCAGCCACTGTACCCATCAAACGCAGCCACTGTGACATCAAACGCAGCCACTGTGCCCATGAAAGCTGCCACTGTGCCAACCAAACACAGCCACTGTGCCCATCAAAGCTGCCACTGTGCCAAACGCAGCCACTGTGCCCATCAAACGCAGCCACTGTGCCATCAAACGCAGCCACTCTGCCCATCAAACGCTGCCACTGTGCCCATCAAACGCAGCCACTGTGCCCATCAAACGCAGCCACTGTGCCATCAAGTGCTGCCACTGTACCCACCAAACACAGCCACTGTGCCGATCAAAGCTGCCACTGTGCCAAACACAGCCACTGTGCCCATCAAATGCAGCCACTGTGCCATTAAACGCAGCCACTGTGCCCATCAAACACAGCCACTGTGCCCATCAAACGCTGCCACTGTGCCTATCAATCATTTCAATCTGTAATTTCTTGTTTTTCAATTCCTTGCTTTTCAAGGTCATATTATATTGTAATGTTTAAACACTGATTTTGTTGGAAGTACCAATAAATATAGCCTTATTGATAATTTGCATTTTTATTCTCGTGCGTGATTGTGTAGACAGGGCCCCAGTGCAATATATTGCCCAGGGGCCTATAATGCTCTTAAGATGGCCCTGATAGCTACCTGAAGCCAGGTGCTTGTGTGCTTCTTCTGATCCTATTAATAGCACAGGCAGGCTCTTGAAGTATATCCAGTTAGTGAACTGTGTAACCCTGCACAGTTGCACCTACAGTATAGCTACCTGAAGCCAGGTGCTTGTGTGCTTCTTCTTTTTTTTATTTAATTCTTTATTTATATTTTCAAAATACAAAAATCCATATATTGACATACATATAGATAAAATCCATCTTTAATGACCCACAACCTAGAAAAAAATACCCACCCCCCCTCCCTTCCCAATCCTGCTGAGTTACTATAATATAATTCAATAACCTAATTCCCTCACGTAGTTCCCTTGTTTTATACCCGTTAAACGTTTAGCCAGTAATCTCCTCCACATAGCTCCAGGTATTCTTGTACCTTCGCCACCCTGCCCATTTATCTTTTGGTTCAGTCCCCTCCTCAAACTCTACTTCGGCACCCTCCTCACTCTCCATTATGTAAATTTCATTAACATAGAGCAACCATTCACGAATTTTAGGGGTCTCTGGCTCCATCCATTTTTTAGGAATCTGACTCTTGGCAGTATCTAACAAAATGGGAACTATCGATGTTTGATATTGCTTGATTGCCCCCTCAGTCCCATGGAATAAACAAATCCATGGGTCTTCCTGAATCGTCTTATTAGTAATTTCCTTTATTAGGCGTATAATTTTCTTCCAATACACTTTGCTGGTGGGACACTCCCACCATATATGGGCCATTGTGCCAATATTTTTACAACCTCTCCAACATTCCCCAGATTTCTCTGGTTGGAATTTGCTAAGTTTGTCTGGGGTCGCATACCACCCTGCCAAGCACTTGAAATTTGTTTCCGTCATCCTTGTGCTAACTGAGGAGGTATGCAGCATTTTCAGAATTTTCCCTATCACGTGATTACTACATTGTGTCCTCAATTCCCTTTCCCATTTCTTGATGTAAGGAGGTACATCCAGTTCCTCACTAGTCATTAAAATTTTATACAGCCAAGAAATGATATTTCTGGATTCCTTTCTCAAACAAAGCTGCTCAAGCGGCCTATAATCTTCTTCGCCTCTAATTGGTTTCTAAAGTTTCTTTACAAAATGTGTCAACTGGAAGTACCACCACACATCAATCTCCATTAAATCTGTCTCAGTTTTCAAATCGTGGAATGTGCGGATTTTCCCTTCTTTAATTACGTCTTTTAATTGTGT
This sequence comes from Aquarana catesbeiana, assembly GCF_042186555.1. Lineage (NCBI taxonomy): Eukaryota > Metazoa > Chordata > Amphibia > Anura > Ranidae > Aquarana > Aquarana catesbeiana. The sequence goes on along the minus strand of NC_133334.1, from coordinate 9,570,151 downwards.
ATTAACGTTCTTAATCCAATTCCCCCCCACCTCCTCATACCGGGTACAAAAAATGTATTATCCTTCAAGTAAATCAGAGGAGAGTTATAACTCCATTTATTTTGAGTGTGAATCTGATCCCATAATTTTAGTGTATAAAGTGTTAAATCGGATGTGTTTGTGCTAAGTGCTCTGTATTTTGGGGATTCCCTATAATGTGCCCTAAGTGTGTACTACTCAAATTGTATTCGATATTAACCCATCTTTTTTCTGATGCCGCCTTTGACCATTCCATCACCCGTGAAAGCGTCACTGATATATAATATTTACTTAAATCCGGTAGGGCAAGCCCACCCTGTTTTTTCCCCCTAGTCAGAACTAGGGATGAGCTTCGTGTTCGAGTCGAACCCATGTTCGACTCGAACATCGTCTGTTCGCCCGTTCACCGAATTGCAAACGATGTGGGCCATTCGCGCCAAATTCGTGTGGCGCGTCACGGCCCATAATTCACTGCGGCATCGCAGTGCATTGCTGGCTGATGATTGGCCAAGCATGCACTATGACCCGCATGCTTGGCCAATCACAGCGCCGTCTGAACAGAGAGCTGTAATTGGCCAAAGCCAAGGAGGCTTTGGCCAATTATGGCTAAAGGGATTTAGTACACGCCCCACACTATATAAGGTCGCCTGCACGGCGGCTCTGTGTAGTGTGTGTTCCGGCGTTGAAAGAGATAGACAGAGAGACAGTGTCATTTGATTTGAGTTAGATAGATTAGGCAGAACAGTCAGTCAGTTAGCTGCACTTACAGTGTATTGTGTATATATATGCATCCCAGTGTTGCATATATATATATATATATATATATATATATACACTGTATTCAGTTTAGCTAGATCCCTTCCTGTTATCTTCCTACTGACAGGCAGGCTTGTCTTGTTACAGTATTTACAGCTACCTGAAGAAAATTGCTGGTGTTCTTTTGATCCTATTAGTACCACAGTCAGGCAGCTAGACTATTTACAGTTAGTGCAGTGCGTCCTGCTCACAGTGTTCAGCTAAACCTACAAGTTAGTGTGGTGCGTCCTGCTCACTGTGTTCAGCTAAACCTACAAGTTAGTGTGGTGCATCAACCTCACAGTGTTCAGCTAAACCTACAAGTTAGTGTGGTGCGTCCTGCTCACAGTGTTCAGCTAAAACTACAAATTAGTGCTGTGCGTCCTGCTCACAGTGTTCAGCTAAACCTACAAGTTAGTGTAGTGAGACCTCTGCACAGTGTTCATCTAAAGCTACAAGTTAGTGCAGTGCGTCCTGCTCACAGTGTTCAGCTAAAACTATAAGTTAGTGCTGTGCGTCCTGCTCACAGTGTTCAGCTAAAACTACAAGTTAGTGTGGTGCGTCCACCTTACAGTGTTCAGCTAAACCTACAAGTTATTTTTTTGCGAGCTCTGCACAGTGTTCACCTAAAGCTACCTGTAGAAGGTTGGTGGTGTTTTCCTGATCCTATCACTACCGCAGGCAGCTAAAAAAGCTACAAGTTATTTTTTTGCGAGCTCTGCACAGTGTTCAGCTAAAGCTACCTGTAGAAGGTTGGTGGTGTTCTCATACTACAGGCAGGCAGTTGATTTTGCTAGCTGCAGTATCAGTACATATATATATATATATCCCAGCTTAGTGCAGCTACAGGCCATTAGCATGTCTGGAAGGCCAAGAAGGAGAGGCAGACAGTCACAAGCCAATAAGAGAGGGCAAGCAGGCTCTGTGTCTAGTGGAGACGGTGCATCCTCATCAGCACGTGGCCGTGGGACACGCTTGGCCTTTTTTTCGGCAGCTGGCCGTGTTGAGCCGCAACATGCGGAAGACTTGGTCGAGTGGATGACCAAGCTGTCCTCATCCTCCTCATCCTCTCTCACCCATGCCCAGGGTACTTTGTCTGGCAAAGCAGCGACCTCTTCCCTCGGCTCAATGTCATCAGTGACTCCTTCCCTAGCCCCACCATGTCCTCCTGAGGAGTCCCTCGAACTATTTGACCACAGTGTTGGGTACATGCTCCAGGAGGATGCCCAGCGTTTGGAAGGCTCTGATGATGATACTGAGCTTGATGAAGGCAGTAACATGAGCACGGACAGAGGGGGTGCCCAAGAAGGACAGCAATCTGGCAGTCATGCTCCCCCTGCTGCAGCATACTGCCAGGTTTGCTCCAGTGATGAGGAGGGAGGGGATAATGAGGTCACTGACTCAACGTGGGTGCCTGATAGGAGATAGGAGGAGGAGGAGGAAGAGGAGGCAGCACATCACCAACGAGGCAGGATGCCCTCCAGGGGCCAGCCTAAGGGCAGCACATTGACTGCATCACACCCCAAAGCTCCACATGTGCAGGGCGCTGCTGTCTCTGCGCGTTATTCAAAAAGTTCTTTGGTGTGGGCCTTTTTTGAGACGAGTGCATCAGATCGCACCGCTGCTATTTGCAACATATGTCTCAAGCGTATCTCGCGTGGCCAAAACATCTCCCGATTGGGTACCACATGCTTGACCAGACATATGTTGACCTGCCATGCAGTTCGTTGGCAAGCGTATCTAAAAGACCCACACCAAAGAACAAAGAGGACCTCTCCTTGCTCCTCATCAGCTGAGATTTTCAACCCCACTAGACCTTCAGTCCTCTCTGAGACCTGCACTGAGAGGAATGAAGGTGTAGAATTAGGTGTGTCACAGCCAAGTACTTGTGGGCAATCTGCTTTTGGTACACTGACGTCAGATTGTACCAGGCAAATTTCCCTGCCCCAGCTGCTGCACCGCTGAAAGAAGTTTGCTCCCAGCCATCCACATGCGCAGCGGTTGAATGCTAGCTTGGCAAAATTGCTAGCACTTCAACTGCTGCCTTTTCAGTTGGTAGACTCTGCCCCCTTCCGTGAGTTTGTGGAATGTGCGGTTCCTAAGTGGCAGGTACCCAAACGCCACTTTTTCTCATGGAAGGCGATTCCGGCTCTCTACCGGCTCACGCCTCCAAAATGCTAATGATTGTGACACACCTCTCTCCTCCACCCCCTCCTCTTCTTCTTCCTCCATGGCCTCTCCCTGTACTTTGTCCTCGGAACCAGCGGTGCTCCGTAGCTACGCAAGTACGCAGGCCAAAAGATGCCATACGGTGCTTGAGCTGGTGTGCTTGGGGGAGAGGAGTCACACTGGGGCAGAGGTTCTGTCAGCTCTGCAGGGGCAGGTTCAGAGGTGGTTGACGCCACACCAACTTAAGGCAGGAATGGTGGTTTGCGACAATGGCACCAACCTCCTCTCTGCCCCCCTGACAGGGACAAATGACCCATGTGCCCTGTTTGGCTCACGTCCTTAACTTGGTGGTGCAGTGGTTCTTGGGCAGGTACCCGGGCTTACAGGATGTCCTGAGGCAGGCCAGGAAAGTCTGTGTGCATTTCCGCCGGTCATATAATGCCAGTGCTCAGCTGACGTACCTCCAAAAGGAGTTTAACCTGCCCAAGAACCGCCTAATCTGTGACATGCTCACCAGGTGGAACTCAACATTGGCCATGCTGCAGCGGCTGCACATGCAGCAGAGGGCCATCAATGAGTACCTGTGCGACTATGGCACCAGGACAGGGTCAGGGGAGCTTGGTTTTTTTTCCCCACGCCAGTGGGCCATGATCAGGGATGCATGCACTGTCCTGTCCCCATTTGAGGGGGCCACGAGGATGGTGAGCAGTGACAGTGCATGCATCAGTGACACTGTCCCCCTTGTCCACCTGTTGAAGCACACACTGTGTGGAATAATGGACAGGGCACTTGAGGCAGAACAGAGGCAGGAAGAGGAGGACTTCCTTAGCTCTCAAGGCTCCCTTTATCCAGACAGTATTCCTGCGTGCCCGCCGATCACACAGGAAGATGATGAGGAGGAGGAGGAGGAGGAAGATTGTGTCAGTATGGAGGTGGAGCCTGGCACTCAGCATCAGCAGCAGTCTTTAAGGGATCAGTCCCAAGAAACACATGGACTTGTATGTGGCTGGGAGGAGGTGGCTGCGGACCATGTCGTCCTTAGTGACCCAGAGGACTCCGGACCGAATGCCTCAGCAAACCTATGCTGCATGGCCTCCCTGATCCTGCAAAGCCTGTGGAAGGATCCTCGTATTCGTGGTATCAAGGAGAAGGACCAATACTGGCTGGCAACCCTCCTTGATCCACGTTACAAGGGTAAGGTTGCGGACCTTATCTTGCCATCGCAGAGGGAGCAGAGGATGAAACATCTTCGGGAGGCCTTGCAGAAAGGTCTGTGCAACGCGTTCCCAGAGACTGGGAGGTTACAAACTCCTGTTTCTTGACAAAGGTTGCTGAGGCTTTCTTTTAGTCAAAGAAGGAGCAGTGGAGAAGGTGGCCGTCTGACCGATGCGTTCAGACAATTTTTTGGTCCGCAGCCCCAAGGTATGATTGGTTCCAGCAACCATCGCCAGCGTCTGTTTTACATGGTGCAGGAATACCTAGGGGCAAGATCTGACTTGGACACCTTTCCCACCGAAAATCCTCTGGGTTACTGGGTCTTGGGGATGGATCACTGGCCAGAGCTTGCACAGTATGCAATTGAGCTACTGGCCTTTCCTGCATCCAGCGTTCTTTCGGAACGCACATTCAGTGTTGCTGGAGGCTTTGTAATCGATCACAGGGTGCGTCTGTCCACCGACTCGGTCGATCGACTGACCTTTATAAAAATGAATCAGTCTTGGATCACCACCAGCTACCAAGCACCTGATGCTGATGTAACCGAATAATTTTTTTTTTAATCTCAGATCCCTTCAAAGACTGCCTATGCTGATGCTGAGTGACTATCCCTGAGTAATTATCCTCTTCCTCCTCAATCATCACGCTGATAGCTTGTAAGAACATTTTTGGTTCTGGGCGCCACCACCAGTGCCTAAGGCACAATTTTTCAGCCCCTGTTTAACAGGGGCGTGTAATTGCAATTTTTGATGCAATACTTTGCAGCAGGGCTCGTTTCTGCGTTACAGCTAGAGTATCTGTGAGGGGTTGCAGTGTTGTGGCACCAGCACCAGTGCCTAAGGCCCAATTTTTCAGCCCTTGTTTAACAGGGGCATGTAATTACAATTTTTGATGCAATACTTTGCAGCAGAGCTCATTTCAGCATTCTAACTAGAGTATCTGTGAGGGGTTGCAGTGTTGTGGCACCAGTGCCTAAGGCCCAATTTTTCTGCCCCTGTTTAACAGGGGCGTGTAATTACAATTTTTGATGCAATACTTTGCAGCAGGGCTCGTTCCTGCGTTCCAACTAGAGTGTCTGTGAGGGGTTGCAGTGTTGTGGCACCAACACCAGTGCCTAAGGCCTAATTTTTCAGCCCCTGTTCAACAGGGGCATGTAATTACAATTGTTGATCTAATATTTCACAGAAGGGCCCTGTGAGGGCTTACAGTGTTGTGGCCACAACAACACCTAAGGCCCAAATTTCTGCTGAGTATATAGGGCAGGCCCCTACTTTCAAACATCTAACTTACAATCGACTCCTACTTGCAAACGGAAGGAGACAACAGGAAGTGAGATGAAATCTACCCCTAGGAAGGGAAATTCTCTCCTGTAAGAGTTAATATGGGAAAAACATTGCTCCTTTCCACTGATGTTTTCCAATCCTTGTTCCACAAAAAAAACCCAAATTTTCAAAAAACATTTGTCATTGGGACAAAAAGTGAGGTGAAATCTTCTGAAGAGGAGGAAAGACAGCAAAAAAAATGTGACAGGGGTGATAACCCTTCCCTATGTTTTCCAAAAAGCTTAAAAAAGATTTTTTGGCTGGAGCTAAACACGTTAAAAATGTACCCGTTCAAAATTACAAACAGATTCTACTTAACAACAAACCTACAGTCCCTGTCTTGTTTGCACCGCCTGTATACTGCTGTTTAGAGTATATAGGGCCTGGTGGCCCCACACCTTTCCTTATTTTAATTTGGGTGCCGGGTTCCCCTTAATATCCATACAAGACCCAAAGGGCTTGGTAATGGACTGGGGGGTACCCATGCCGTTTGTCTCACTGATTTTCATCCATATTGCCAGGACCCGACATTACATTAAACCCGCAAGCAGTTTTAAATGAAATGTTTTCCTTTAAAAATGACATTTTGTGCAGGGACTTTTCTAAACACGGGAAACATGCGCCACTTTACAGGCATACTATAGACACAGCACAGGTACGATATTTAAAGGAATATTTCACTTTTTTTTTTTTTTTACTTTAAGCATCATTAAAATCACTGCTCCCGAAAAAACGGCCGTTTTTAAAAGTTTTTTTTGCATTGATACATGTCCCCTGGGGTAGGACCCGGGTGCCCAAACCCTCTTTAGGACAATACCATGCAAATTAGCCTTTAAAATGAGCATTTTTGATTTCGAACGTTCGAGTCCCATAGACGTCAATGGGGTTCTAACGTTTGTGCGAATTTTCGGTCCGTTCGCAGGTTCTGGTGCGAACCGAACCGGGGGGTATTCGGCTCATCCCTAGTCAGAACCTTATATTCTATTCGTGGCTTTTTATTACCCCAGACAAACCTTACAATTAGGCCTCGCAAGGCTCTCAAATATGGCTGGTGTAGGGAAATTGGAAGCATCTGAAATTTATAGAGGATTTTCGGGGCTAACACCATTTTTATTGTATTTACACGGCCAATCAGGGAGAGTGGGCGCGTGGACATTTTTTGTATTTCTTGCTTAATTAAATTCAATAAGGGTATATAGTTAATTAAATACAATTTCTTCAGGGAGTTGGATAGTTTAACTCGTAAGTATTTTATTTCCCTTCTCCAGGGGAAGTGAAATTCCCCTGAAAGTTTTTCTTCTTCCTATTTGTCTATGTTAATATTTAAGATTTCAGACTTGCTGAGATTTACCTTAAAATTTGAGATGTCACCATATCTTTTTAAAATCTGCAGCAAGTTTGGAATCGATATCCGGGGATTCGTAATATAGAAAAGGACATCATCGGCATAAACCGCTAGTTTATGTTCCTCGGTTCCTATCCTTATCCCACTACAGTCTGGGTTTTTTCGGATAGTCGCCAGCAGGGGTTCCAAGGTTAAGATTAATAATAGGGGAGACATTGTATACCCTTGTCTAGTTCTGTTCTCCATCTTAAATGCCTTGAGAGGACCCCGTTAACCTTAACGGATGTTGGCGGGTGATTATAAAACATTCTGACCCAAGCAATAAATCTTGGGCCAACTCCCAAATATTCCAATGTTTTAATCATGAGTCCCCAGTCTACCCTGTCGAACGCTTTTTCAGCATCCATTGACAGGAATAGAGCTGGGGACCCACCAGACTTGGTAGACTCGAGGAGGAGCAGCGAGCGAACTCCATTGTCCCTCCCCTCTCTACCCGGGACAAACCCCACTTGGTCTGGGTGTACCAGAGTCGTCATTTTGTCCTTCAGCCTGCCCGCCAAGACCTTAGCATATAATTTGGTATCCGCGTTTAGGAGGGCAATAGGCCTATAGCTGGAGCACAACATATTATTTTTTCCCTCTTTTAGTATCAGGGTAATAGTTGCGGACAAGGAATCCTCCCCCATCGCACTTTTGGTACCTAGATCATTCCAGAAATGGCAGAGCTTTGGCACCAAGGTTTCTTTATATTTATTTAAAAAAAGGTAGTAAACCCATCTGGGCCCGGGCTCTTTCCTGCTGGAGAATCTTTTAATGCGGAGTAAATTTCTGCTTCAGTTATGGGTCTATCCATGTCTGTTCTGTCTCCTTCCGACAGACTTGTCAGCCCTGCTTCACTCAGGAATTCCTCGACCCTCCTACCCTTTGTCTGCTCTGGGTGTCCCTTTTGACCTACTGTATAGAGTGCCTCATAATATTTCCTGAACTCTTCTGCTATACCTTTAGTTGTAAATACTCTCTCACCCTTTTTATTTTGGATTCTCTCAATGAAGTTCGGGTCTCTCTTACTTTTTAATAACCTTGCAAGGTGCTTACTTGACTTGTTTCCCCAAAAATATCTGTCTCTTGTTATTTCATTTAATGTCCTCCTCGAATCCTGTTCCAGACAGTCCCTTAACTCCTCCCTTTCGATGGTCAGCTGGTGGAAGCTTTCCCGATGGTGTCCCTTATGTTTTTTATGTTCTTGTTCCAGTAAATGTATTTCCTCTATAAGTTGTTCCCTTCTTTTTGATCTCTCTTTTTTTCCCTTGCCCCAATGGATATAAGGATCCCTCTGATATATGCCTTAAAGGCCTCCCACAGTATAGAGGAAGCTATTTCGCCCCTTTCATTAGCCTAAAAAAAAATGTGATCTCTTTCTGTACTAATTCTGCCGTTTTATCATCTTTTAGTAACCTTTCGTTTAATTTCCATGAGAATGGTTGTCGATGGGGCCCCTGTAGCCTGATTCTCAGTGAAATCGGCGCATGGTCCAAAAGCGTGGTAATCCCTATTCTGGTTTCCTCCACCAAATCCAATAAACTATGATCAGTCATGATGTAGTCTAATCTTGAGTACGTCCCGTGCACAGGGGAGAAGAAGGTGTAGTCATTTACCTTTTCATGTTGCACTCTCCACACATCCATAATGTGGCATTGGTGCAGCTTACGTCCAATTTTCTTTAGTTGAACACCGCTTGTCCCCTGTGCCCGGGACGTACTATCCAGAACAGGATTAAGACAAAAATTAAAGTCTCTTGCCAGAACTACCTCCCCTGTTTTGAACTCCATCAAATTGTCCAACATCTGCTTCAAGAATACAGTCTGGTTTTTGTTCGGGCAATACACATTAGCTAGAATTACTTTACCACCCAGCTTACCGTTCAGAAACAGAAAATGTCCCTCCGGGTCCGCTAATCTGTTAATCAGGGTGAAATTAACTGACCTTCAGAATCCAATTGCAACCCCCTTAGCTTTCCTTTTGGGAGAATCACTATAATACCAGACCGGTAGAGCAGAGGAGTATAACCTAATATTTGTATCGAGGGCAAGGTGAGTCTCCTGGAGGAATACCACATTCGCTCTATAATGATGCAACTCTTTTAACACTTTGTGCCTCTTCACCGGGGAATTCAGGCCCTTCACATTATAAGAAAAAAAATTTAACTCCATAATTTTTTTCGATCTATTGGGGGGTTTTGTCTACCTACCACCACCAACTTTACTAAGGAAATTTGTTCACATCCCAGCAGGATACCTACCCACCCTCCCCCTCCCCAAGCCCTCCCCCATCCCCCTAACAGCCCCCCCAGTCCCCTCCCACCCTCCCGGCCAAGTCCCGCTCTGCGCCCGACAACGTGGATCTCAGCTGATCCCGTGCCACGCGCTTCCATACCCCAGGTGCGGCTCTACCAGCGGCAACCAGTGCCCCCCCACCCCGCAACAAGCAGGGTGGGCATTCTGAACCATACATCGTCCTACCCCGTAACCCCCCACACCTGCATCACATTTTACCAGTGTTAGTCACCCCCACCCCCCCGGTCCCCCCCACCTCCCCAAGCCAGAATGATTATTACTTAAGAACTGAGAGAGATACAAGCCCTATACCAATAAACCCCCCAGTCCGAAACATTCTCCTCTGTAGTCTAAAAAAATATGAGTCCCTATTTTCTTTAGCTAGGGATGTCCGGAACTGGAATGCCCAACTTTTCACAGAAGTCCTGTAGGTTTTCCAGGGGCCTCAGTCTAATCGATCTTCCTTCTTTCATAACTCCTAGGGAAGAGGGAAATCCCCAACTGTACTTTATGTTGGACTTTCTTAATTGATCAAGCAACGGTCTTAACTGTCTTCTCCACGCCAGAGTCCCTGCTGATAGATCCGAAAAAATTTGTAATTCTGTATTCTCAAAACCCCCGAAGACCCCTCCATATCTTTTCTTTTTCTTCATTTGAGTGGAATTTAATGAATACATCTCTAGGTACCTCCTTCCTCAAATTTAGGGGCTTTCTGATTCTATGCACTCTGTTGATCTTTAGTACCCCTTCCTCCCTTCTACCTAGGATTGGGTTAAAGATTTTTTTCATCTTGATCGTCAGATCTTCATTCATTTGTTCAGGTAAAGATCTAATCCGCAGATTTTGGCGATGACTCTGATTTTCCTGCTCTTCAACTTTGTATAACAGGGTGCAATAATCGCTCTGCATCTTCTTTATCTGCGACTTTAAATCTAATATTTCTTTAGCCTGAATTCCTGATGCTTCTTCTGCCTCCTCGACTCTTTGCAGCAGGTGGCCCATGTCAGTACATACATTCAGTATCTCTGACTTTATAGAGTTTTCTAACTTGGAAAACATTTCAAGCATTTCTGGCTTGGTGGGCATTAACGCCAAATTTCTCTGCTCCTCCATCATACTGCGTTCAAGCACTCTGAGCTGTTCTGGGTCATCCCTGATATTCTCCCCCATTTCCCCCTTTTGTTTTGCCTGTTCTTTCTTTTTCTCTTTTGTCCCTGTTTGTTTCTTATCCAGTCCTGGGCTCTTTGTGCTAACGTCTTTAAGATATTTCTGTATTGTGCTAGAGTTTAGGCTTTCTCTTAGGGTCTTGGGTTCAGCTGCTTTTTGTGATCGACCTCTCATATTACCTCCTTTATCTTATACCCCCACCTCTTTTTTTACCCAGCACTGCGACTTGCGTTTTAACCAGGGGGGCTCGAGTGGCAGGTTTTCCCCCTAGGCCCCCTATTAACCGGGGGGCACCGCTGTTGTGATAGTATGATCTTTTTCAAGGATCTATCAAAGAACGCTAGCGAGTGTAATATTTAGGAATGATTAGTGAGTTTCCATCACAATGTCCATCCCAGTCTCTTTTAACTTGCCTACCACAGGTAGAGAGGCAGATAAACACTCAGGGAAAAAAAATAATACATTTCAGTGTGCCATACCAATGTACCAGTCAGTGGGGATCATTTATCTGAGGCAGTCTCTTGTGGAGTCTTTAAATAGCTTTAAATAGACTTAATAACTTTCAAAAGCATAATACTGCAGTTCTTTGAGGTAAGAGAGGGTTACTTTTCATACCTTGAGATGAGTCATTATCTTATCTCCGTACCTTCCATGCTGTTCTAGGAAGAAAACTTGTTATCTGCAGGCTGCTGTGCTCAGCTGATAATTACTCCGTGTCAGGGCGTCCAGGTTCACCTAAGGCAGGGGTGTCCAAACTACGGCCCTCCAGCTGTTGCGGAACTACACTTCCCATGAGGCATTGTAAAACTCTGACATTCACAGACATGACTAGGCATGATGGGAGTTGTAGTTCCTTAACAACTGGAGGGCCATAGTTTGGACACCACTGACCTAAGGCATAGGCTGTTTACCCCCTCTTCCTCCGTTCCTCTTATCTTCACTTGTCTTTTCTTTGGCCGATATCAGATGGCTTATAGGGAGTGAGAAGGGATGCAGGGGGGGAATCTCACAAGGAGAGAGAGCTACACAGGGACAAGCTTCCCACACGGAGGGATCGTTAGCCTCCAGCTTCTCCCAGCGGCTGCAGTAGCTCTGAAGTGACTCAGAGTGAGGTGGCCTGTCCCGGGGCTTCCTCTGTCAAACACTCTGCAGGCTCTCACCCTGCACTACGTCCTCGCTGCTCGGTCCGACCATACCGCCATACCGCTCCCACACACCAGCGCCGTCGTCCGGCCCCTCCCCACTCTCTGATGTGTTACGTCAGCATCCTCAACCTCTCTCCAGGATGTCCGTGACCTTGTGTGCTTCTTCTGATCCTATGAATAGTACAGGCAGGCTCTTGAAGTATTTCCAGTTAATGTACTGTGTAACCCTGCACAGTTGCACCTACAGTATAGCTACCTGAAGCCAGGTGCTTGTGTGCTTCTTCTGATCCTATTAATAGCACAGGCAGGCTCTTGAAGTATTTCCAGTTAATGTACTGTGTAACCCTGCACAGTTGCACCTACAGTATAGCTACCTGAAGCCAGGTGCTTGTGTGCTTCTTCTGATCCTATTAATAGCACAGGCAGGCTCTTGAAGTATTTCCAGTTAGTGTACTGTGTAACCCTGCACAGTTGCACCTACAGTATAGCTACCTGGAGCCAGGTGCTTGTGTGCTTCATCCGGTCCTATTAATAGCACAGGCAGGCTCTTGAAGTATTTCCAGTTAGTGTACTGTGTAACTCAGCACAGATGCACCTACAGTATAGCTACCGGAAGCCAGGTGCTTGTGTGCTTCTTCTGATCCTATTAATAGCACAGGCAGGCTCTTGAAGTATTTCCAGTTAGTGTACTGTGTAACCCTGCACAGTTGCACCTACAGTATAGCTACCTGAAGACAGGTGCTTGTGTGCTTCTTCTGATCCTATTAATAGCACAGGCAGGCTCTTGAAGTATTTCCAGTTAGTGTACTGTGTAACCCTGCACAGTTGCACCTACAGTATAGCTACCTGAAGCCAGGTGCTTGTGTGCTTCTTCTGATCCTATTAATAGCACAGGCAGGCTCTTGAAGTATTTCCAGTTAGTGTACTGTGTAACCCTGCACAGTTGCACCTACAGTATAGCTACCTGAGGACAAGTTCAGGTGTTCTCATACTAATAATACATAGATAGATATACTTTATTGTCATTGTATACATACAACAAAATTTTTTTCGGATACCTTTTACAGCAGCAATAAAACATTTCTCAAGAAAACCACACATACATACTCCTAGCACATGCCCACATATCTATTTAAATATATCAAGATATAAAATGTTATTTAAAAATAAATAAATAAAAGAATGTTAAAATTCTACATAAAATTCCTAAAACACTGTACCTGATGGGATTATGGACAATACGGCCCTAGGAAAAAAACTATGCTTTAAGCGATTAGTGTGCGTTTTAAGTGTTCTATATCTTTTCCCTGATGGCAATGGGACAAACACATTGTAACCTGGGTGGGTTGGATCAATACTAATAGCTTTTGCCCGCTTTTTTAATCGGCTGGCATATGCTGTGTCCAAGTTTGGTAGATCTGTTCCTATGATCCGCTGTGCTGTTTTCACCACACGAGACAAGCACTTCTTATCCTCCGCCCTGCAGCTGGCATACCACACTACAGAGCAGTGGAGAAGAATACTCTCAATGGTACAATGATAGAAATTGACCAGAAGCCTTAAGGGCAATCCAGCCTGCTTCAGTCTCCGAAGGAAAAACAGTCTCTGCTGCGCTTTTTTCACTAGAAAAAAAGTATTTTGAGACCATGACAACTCCCTTGTAATATGTACTCCCAAAAATTTAATAGTGTCCACCCTTTCCACCTCCTCACCACCTGTATGAACCGGGCAATGATTGATCTTTCTTGATCTCCTATAATCCACTATTATTTCTTTAGTTTTTGCCGTATTGAGTATTAAGTCATTTTCTCTACACCACTCAACCAAATGTTGAATTTCCTGCCTATAAGCTGTCTCATCATTATCTTGTATGAGTCCTACTAAAGTGGTGTCATCAGCAAACTTCACTATAGTGTTAGACGCATGTATGGGAGTACAGTCGTGAGTGAACAATGTAAACAAGGCCGGACTTAACACACATCCCTGTGGTACCCCTGTATTCAAAATAATAGTGTTAGACGTCTGATCTCCTATTCTCACCATTTGTGGCCTGTTTGTTAGAAAATCCATAATCCATGAGCGCAGCAATGGACATAGGCCCAAAGCTTTTAACTTTTTCACTAATTTGTCAGGGACTACTGTGTTAAATGCAGAGCTAAAATCAATGAATAACATCCTAACATATACTACATATACTACAGGCAGGCAATTGATTCTGCTAGCTGCAGTATAATCGGTATATATATACATCCCAGTTTTGTGCAGCTACATCTCACTGCAGGCCAATAGTATGTCTGGAAGGCCAACAAGGAGAGGCAGACAGTCACAAGCCAATAAAAGAGGGCAAGCAGGCTCTGTGTCTAGAGGCAACAGTGCTGGTTGTGGACACGGTGCATCCTCATCAGCACGTGGTCATGGGACACGCTTGGCCTTTTTTTCGGCAGCTCGCCATGTTGAGCCGCAACATGTGGAAGACTTGGTCGAGTGGATGACCAAGCCATCCTCATCCTCCTCATCTTTACTCACCCAGGCTCATGGTACTTTTTCTGGCAAAGCAGCTGCCAACGCGGCCTCTTCCCTCGGCTCAATGGCATCAGTCACTCCTTCCCTAGCCCCACCATGTCCTCCTGAGGAGTCCCCCAAACTGTTTGACCACAGTGTTGGGTACATGCTCCAGGAGGATGCCCAGAATTTTGAAGGCTCCGATGATGGTACTCAGCTAGAGGAAGGCAGTAATGTGAGCCCAGACCGAGGGGGTGCCCAAGAAGGACAGCAATCTGGCAGTCATGTTCTCCCTGCTGCAGCATACTGCCAGGTTTGCTCCAGTGATGAGGAGGGAGGGGGTGATGATGTCACTGACACCACGTGGGTGCCTGATAGGAAAGAGGAGGAGGAGGCACATCACCAACGAGCCAGGATGCCCTCCAGGGGCCAGTTCAAGGGCAGCACACTGACTGCATCACACCGCAGAGCTCCGCATGTGCAGGGCGCTGCTGTCTCTGCGCGTTATTCCAAAAGTTCTTTGGTGTGGGCCTTTTTTGAGACAAGTGCTTTAGATCACACCTCTGCTATTTGCAACATATGTCTCAAGCGTATCTCGCGTATCCCGCTTGGGCACCACATGCTTGACCAGACATATGTTGACCTGCCATGCAGTTCGTTGGCAAGCGTACCTAAAAGACCCACACCAAAGAACAAAGAGGACCTCTCCTTGCTCCTCATCAGCTGGGATCTCCAACCCCACTATTCCTTCAGTCCTCTCTGAGACCTGCACTGAGAGGAATGAAGGTGTAGAATTAGGTGTGTCACAGCCAAGTACTTGCGGGCAATCTGCTATCGGTACACCGACGTCAGATTGTACCAGGCAAATTTCCCTGCCCCAGCTGCTGCACCGCAGAAAGATGTTCGCCCCCAGCCATCCACATGCCCAGTGGTTGAATGCTAGCTTGGCAAAATTGCTAGCACTTCAACTGCTACCTTTTCAGTTGGTAGACTCTGCCCCCTTCTGTGAGTTTGTGGAATGTGCGGTTCCTCAGTGGCAGGTTCCCAAACCCCACTTTTTCTCATGGAAGGTGATTCCGGCTCTCTATCGGCATGTGGAAGGCAATGTTTTGGCCTCGCTGGACAGGGCGGTCAGCGGTAAGTATTGGGTGACTCTGTTGGCAGCTGGGAAGGATGCAGGACAAGGTGCAGTAGTGTTGGAGGTTGTTCCGCCACCACGCCTCCAAAATGCTACTACTGGTGATTCTGACACACCTCTCTCCTCCACCCCCTCCTCTTCTTCTTCCTCCATGGCCTCTTCCGGTGCTTTGTCCTCTGAACCAGCGGTGCTCCGTAGGCATTCAAGGGGCTACGCAAGTACTCAGGCCAAAAGATGCCATGCGGTGCTTGAGCTGGTGTGCTTGGGGGACAGGAGCAACACTGGGGCAGAGATTCTGTCAGCTCTGCAGGGGCAGGTTCAGAGGTGGTTGACGCCACATCCGGTTTAAGGCAGGAATGGTGGTTTGCGACAATGGCACCAACCTCCTCTTCTCCCTCCGACGGGGACAACTGACCCATGTGCTCTGTTTGGCTCACGTCCTTAACCTGGTGGTGCAGCGGTTCTTGGGCAGGTACCCGGGCTTACAGGATGTCCTGAGGCAGGCCAGGAAAGTCTGTGTGCATTTCTGACGGTCATATAATGCCAGTGCTCCATTGGCTGACCTCCAAAAGGAATTTAACCTGCCCAAGAACCGCCTAATCTGTGACATGCCCACCAGGTGGAACTCAACGTTGGCCATGCTGCAGCGGCTGCACATGCAGCAGAGGGCCATCAATGAGTACCTGTGCAACTATGGCACCAGGACAGGGTCAGGGGAGCTTGTTTTCTTTTCCCCATGCCAGTGGGCCATGATCAGGGATGCATGCACAGTCCTGTCACTATTTGAGGAGGCCGAGAGGATGGTGAGCAGTGACAGTGCCTGCATCAGTGACACTGTCCCCCTTGTCGACCTATTGGAGCACACGCTGCGTGGAATAATGGACAGGGCACTTGAGGCAGAACAGAGGCAGGAAGAGGAGGACTTTTTTAGCTCTCAAGGCCCCCTTTATCCAGACAGTGTTCCTGCGTGCCTGCCGATCACACAGGAAAAGGAGGAGGAGGAGGAGGAGGATTGTGTCAGCATGGAGGTGGAGCCTGGCACTCAGCATCAGCAGCAGTCTTTAAGGGATCATTTACAGTCCCAAAAAACCCATGGACTTGTACGTGGCTGGGAGGAGGTGGCTGCGGATCATGTTGTCCTTAGTGACCCAGAGGACCCTGGACCAAATGCCTCAGCAAATCTACGCTGCATTGCCTCTCTGATCCTGCAAAGCCTGCGGAAGGATCCTCGTATTTGTGGTATCGAGGAGAGGGATCGTTACTGGCTGGCAACCCTCCTTGATCCACGTTACAAGGGTAAGGTTGCGGACCTTATCTTGCCATTGCAGAGGGAGCAGAGGATGAAACATCTTTGGGAGGCCTTGCAGAAAGGTCTCTGCAATGTGTTTCCAGAGACTGGGAGGTTATAAACTCCTGTTCCTGGACAATGTGTTGCTGAGGCTTCGGTCAGTCAAAGAAGGAGCGGTGGAGAAGGTGGCCGTCTGACCGATGTGTTCAGACAATTTTTTAGTCTGCAGCCCCAAGGTATGATTGGTTCCAGCAACCATCACCAGCGTCTGTTTTACATGGTGCAGGAATACCTTGGGGCAAGATCTGACTTGAACACCTTTCCCACCGAAAATCCTCTGGGTTACTGGGTCTTGAGGATGGATCACTGGCCAGAGCTTGCACAGTATGCAATTGAGCTACTGGCCTGTCCTGCATCCAGCGTTCTTTCGGAATGCAAATTCAGTGCTGCTGGATGCTTTGTAACCGATCACAGGGTGCGCCTGCCCACCGACTCGGTCGATCGGCTGAACTTCATAAAAATGAATCAGTCTTGGATCACCACCAGATACCAAGCACCTGATGCTGATGTAACCAAATTTTTTTTTGAAATGTTAGATTCCTTCAAGACTCCCTATGCTGATGCTGAGTGACTATCCTGTTATACTGAGTGACTATCCTCTTCCTCCTCAATGATCATGCTGATAGCTTGTAAGAATATTTTTGGTTCTGGGCGCTGCCACCAGTGACCCAATTTTTCTGCCCCTGTTTAACAGGGGCGTGTATTTACAATTTTTGATGCAATACTTTGCAGCAGGGCTTATTCCTGCACTCCAACTAGAGTATCTGTGAGGGGTTGCAGTGTTGTGGCACCAGCACCAGTGCCTAAGGCCCAATTTTTCAGCCCCTGTTCAACAGGGGCATGTAATTACCATTTTTGATGCAATATTTTGCAGGAGGGCTCATTCCTGCGCTCCAACTAGAGTTTCTGTGAGGGGTTGCAGTGTTGTGGCACCAGTGCCTAAGGCCCAATTTTTCTGCCCCTGTTCAACAGGGACATGTAATTACAATTCTTGCTCTAATATGCGACAATGGCACCAACCTGCTCTCCGCCCTCCGACAGGGACAACTGACCCATGTGCTCTGTTTGGCTCACGTCCTTAACCTGGTGGTGCAGCGGTTCTTGGGCAGGTACCCGGGCTTACAGGATGTCTTGAGGCAGGCCAGGAAAGTCTGTGTGCATTTCTGACGGTCATTTAATGCCAGTGCTCCGCTGGCTGACCTCCAAAAGGAATTTAACCTGCCCAAGAACCGCTTAATCTGTGACATGCCCACCAGGTGGAACTCAATGTTGGCCATGCTGCAGCGGCTGCACATGCAGCAGAGGGCCATCAATGAGTACCTGTGCAAATATGGCACCAGGACAGGGTCAGGGGAGCTTGTTTTTTTTCCCCATGCCAGTGGGCCATGATCAGGGATGCAGGGACTGTCCTGTCACCATTTGAGGAGGCCACGAGGATGGTGAGCAGTGACAGTGCCTGCATCAGTGACACTGTGCCCCTTGTCCACCTGTTGGAGCACACGCTGCGTGGAATAATGAACAGGGCACTTGAGGCAGAACAGAGGCAGGAAGAGGAGGACTTTTTTAGCTCTCAAGGCCCCTTTATCCAGACAGTGTTCCTGCGTGCCCGCCGATCACACAGGAAGAGGAGGAGGATTGTGTCAGCATGGAGGTGGAGCCTGGCACTCAGCATCAGCAGCAGTCTTTAAGGGATCATTTACAGTCCCAAGAAACACATGGACTTGTACGTGGCTGGGAGGAGGTGGCTGCAGATCATGTTGTCCTTAGTGACACAGAGGACTCCGGACCAAATGCCTCAGCAAATCTACGCTGCATGGCCTCCCTGATCCTGCAAAGCCTGCGGAAGGATCCTCGTATTCGTGGTATCAAGGAGAGGGATTGTTACTGGCTGGCAACCCTTCTTGATCCACGTTACAAGGGTAAGGTTGCGGACCTTATCTTGCCGTCGCAGAGGGAGCAGAGGATGAAACATCTTTGGGAGGCCTTGCAGAAAGGTCTCTGCCATGTGTTCCCAGAGACTGGGAGGTTATAAACTCCTGTTCCTGGACAATGTGTTGCTGAGGCTTCGGTCAGTCAAAGAAGGAGCGGTGGAGAAGAAGGTGGCCGTCTGACCGATGCGTTCAGACAATTTTTTAGTCCGCAGCCCCAAGGTATGATTGGTTCCAGCAACCATCGCCAGCATCTGTTTTACATGGTGCAGGAATACCTAGGGGCAAGATCAGACTTGGACACCTTTCCCACCGAAAATCCTCTGGGTTACTCGGTCTTGAGGATGGATCACTGGCAAGAGCTTGCACAGTATGCAATTGAGCTACTGGCCTGTCCTGCATCCAGTGTTCTTTCGAAATGCACATTCAGTGCTGCTGGAGGCTTTGTAACCGATCACAGGGTGTGCCTGTCCACCGACTCGGTCGATCGGCTGAACTTCATAAAAATGAATCAGTCTTGGATCACCACCAGATACCAAGCATCTGATGCTGATGTAACCGAATTTTTTTTTGAAATGTTAGATTCCTTCAAGACTCCCTATGCTGATGCTGAGTGACTATCCTGTTATACTGAGTGACTATCCTCTTCCTCCTCAATGATCATGTTGATAGCTTGTAAGAAAATTTTTGGTTCTGGGCGCTGCCACCAGTGGCCCAATTTTTCTGCCCCTGTTTAACAGGGGTGTGTATTTACAATTTTTGATGCAATACTTTGCAGCAGGGCTTATTCCTGCACTCCAACTAGAGTATCTGTGAGGGGTTGCAGTGTTGTGGCACCAGCACCAGTGCCTAAGGCCCAATTTTTCAGCCCCTGTTCAACAGGGGCATGTCATTACAATTTTTGATGCAATATTTTGCAGGAGGGCTCATTCCTGCGCTCTAACTAGAGTATCTGTGAGGGGTTGCAGTGTTGTGGCACCAGTGCCTAAGGCCCAATTTTTCTGCCCCTGTTCAACAGGGACATGTAATTACAATTCTTGATCTAATATATCACAGCAGGGCCCGTTTCTGCGCTCACCAAGAGTAACTGTGAGGACTTATGCCCCGTACACGCGTTCAGACTTTGTTCGGACATTCCAACAACAAAATCCTATGATTTTTTCCGACGGATGTTAGCTCAAACTTGTCTTGCATACACACGGTCACACAAAGTTGTCAGAAAATCCGATCATTCTGAACGCGGTGACGTAAAACACGTACGTCGGGACTATAAACGGGGCAGTGGCCAATAGCTTTCATCTCTTTATTTATTCTGAGCATGCGTGGCACTTTGTCCGTCGGATTTGTGTACACACGATTGGAATTTCCGACAACGGATTTTGTTGTCGGAAAATTTTATATCCTGCTCTCAAACTTTGTGTGTCGGAAAATCCGATGGAAAATGTGTGATGGAGCCTACACATGGTCGGACTTTCCAACAACAAGGTCCTATCACACATTTTCCGTCAGAAAATCCAACCGTGAGTACGGGGCATTACAGTGTTGTGGCACCAGCACCATAAAACGCCACCACCAAAGGCCCAATTTTTCTGCCCCTGTTCAACAGGTGCATGTAATTACAGTTCTTGATCTAATATTTCACAGCAGGGCCCGTTCCAACGCCCACCAAGAGTAACTGTGAGGACTTACAGTGTTGTGGCACCAGCACCACCATCACCAAAGGCCCAATTTTTCTGACCCTGTTCAACAGGGGCATGTAATTACAATTCTTGATCTAATATTTCACAGCAGGGCCCTGTGAGGGCTTACAGTGTTGTGGCCACAACAACACCTAAGGCCCAAATTTCTGCCGAGTATATAGGGCAGGACCCTACTTTCAAACATCCAATTTACAAACGACTCCTACTTGCAAACGGAAGGAGACAACAGGAAGTGAGATAAAATCTACCTCTAGGAAGGGAAATTCTCTCCTGTAAGAGTTAATATGGGAAAAACGTTTCTCCTTTCCACTGATGCTTTATCACCAATCCTTGTTTCACTAAAAACCCCAGATTTTCAAAAAACATTTGTCATTGGGACAGAAAGTGAGGTGAAATCTTCTGAAGAGGAGCAGAAACAGTAAAACAAATGTCACAGGGGTGATAACCCTTCCCTATGTTTTCCAAAAAGCTTAAAATAGATTTTTTGGCTGGAGCTAAACACGTTAAAAATGTACCAGTTCAAAATTACAAACAGATTCTACTTAACAACAAACCTACAGTCCCTGTCTTATTTGCACCGCCTGTATACTGCTGTTCAGAGGGGCTGGGGCCCCACGCCTTTCCTTTTTTAATTTGGGTGCGGGGTTCCCCTTAATATCCATACAAGACCCAAAGGGCCAGGTAATGGACGGATGGGGGTACCCATGCCGTTTGTCTCACTGATTTTCATCCATATTGCCAGGACCCGACATTACATTAAAGCCGTAAGCAGTTTTAAATGACTTTTATTCCTTTAAAAATGTCATTTTGTGCAGGGACTGTTCTAAGCACGGGAAACACGCGCCACTTTACAGGGATACTATAGACACCCACCAGGTACGATATTTAAAGGAATATTTCACTTTTTTTTTTCACTTTAAGCATCATTAAAATCACTGCTCCCGAAAAAACTGCAGTTTTTAAAACTTCTTTTGCATTGATGCATGTTTTCTGGGGCAGGACCCGGGTCCCCAAACCCTTTTTAGGACAATACCATGAAAATTAGCCTTTAAAATTAGCACGTTTGATTTCGAACGTTTGAGTCCCATAGACTTCAATGGGGTTCTAACGTTCGTGCGAAGTTTCGGTCCATTCGCAAGTTTTGGTGTGAACTGAACCGGGGGGGGTGTTTGGCTCATCCCTATTGATCACATTGAGCTGGACTTGTTCTATAACACTAAAGATGTTTTGACACTTATCCAAGTAGCTTCCTCTGTTCTAATGAGTGACAGAATGAAGCCCGATCATTTATTTCCACATGGGTCACTTAATTACCCAGAATCAAACACCATGGAGGGTGTCAATGCAGATGCTGATTGTCCCAGAACATGATGGGATGTGTTTGTGTTCTAATTACATAATCCAAACCCCACGGTGCCATGGCATCTGGAACAGGTAATAATTACTTGGGTCATATAGCTATAAGTGTTAATCATTATCAAATTACCAGTGTAGAATTGTTAAAATGATATTATATGTAGGTAATAGATGGTATTGAAGACCATTAACAATAGTCCTGGCTGGTAAGGCCATTGCTATATGATCAGATCTGAACATTTGAAAATTAAATTTAGACCTTCTCACAATAAACTGTTTTAATGGAGTCAACTTAAATTCTAAAAGAAAAAAGGGTTTTACTGACCTGTACATAACGATATAAAGCCAATATCTGTGCTATAGATGTGGTGGTTGCAGAGCTCTGGTCTCCAATGAAGCCCAGTATTTTTTTATGTTCTCTGCAAGAGTAATTTGGGACCATCTTTCCTGGTCCAGATAAAATCTGCAATGTGTTTTTTATCGCCTTTCTGCTCTCCCGACAGGAGTCATATACGTGATATCCAAGAGTAATATTTGGTAACATTGTAGGGTTATTGTTAATTTCATCAATGGCAAAAAAGAAAGTCAACAGATCCTTATAAAAGTGTGGCTGAGGACTGCAAAACAAAAAAAAGTATGATCTGGGGTTTTCAGTTATTTTGGGGGTATATTGGTTTTTATTTTTTGTTGAGAAGGACCTTCATTTTAGAGTACACTTTTTTTATGTTGATAGGGGCTTTATTTAAGTTTGGGTGGTCAAAGCAAAGCATTCACATGTTACTTACCATCTTTTCTTGAAGATGTATTTTGTTCGCAGCACACCGCTACATCATTTGAAAGTGTAAAAGTAGTGTACACTTTTACCATGCCACACTTTATCACTCACATTCATTGCACCCTCTGTCCCAATAGAGAAAATAAAAGTTAGGCATATACCAGTTAGGCCTATTATCCCTAACTCAAGCTGTTCTTCTACTGCCCAATTTTACTCTGCGATATCCTCTACAATGTATTGATCCTTGTAGTAAAACCCCAACCTGTGCTCCTTGACTTTAGTCAATTTTATCCTTGCTTTGCACACTTAAGTGATAGTAGGCTGAGAAAGATGTGAGCATGCCTCAAAATGCATTTCTACTGCGCATGCCCAGAATGTGACCTCAGATGAGGGAGTTCCTTGTGTCCGTTATAACTCTTTCAGGTCCCGTGCATTACCCAGGGGATTCCACAATGAGATTGGTGCCCACCTTCTAGGCTGTCCCATGCCTGTGGCCAAAGCTGGAGAGACTTTCCTTGTGAGATTTTGATGTTCCACCATAATTTACAATACCCACCTGTACTTTGTCATCTTTGTGAGTACAGTTTTATTGTTTAATAAATGTATATGCTTTTATAACTTACTACACTACTAGATGCAGTTATTTTTTGTGCTATAATAAAAAAAAACAACAATTTTGAAAAAAAAACAATATTTTTTACTTTCTACTATAAAACATTTCCAAAAAAATGTAAAAAAATCGAATTTCTTCATAAATTTAGGTCAATATGTATTCTGCTACATATTTTTGGTAAAAAAGATTGCAAAAATATTGATTGGATTGTGCAAAAGTTTTCGAGTCTACAAACTTTGGGATATATTTATGGACTTTTGATTTTTTTACTGTCTTTACTAGTAATGGCCGCGACCAGCCATTTTTAGCGGGAATGCGATATTGCGGCCAACAAATCTGACACTAAGTAGAGCTGCACCATTCTGGCTAAAATGAGAATCATGTTTTTTTGCTTAGCATAAAGATCACGATGCTCTCACGATTCTCACGGCAGAACATCATCTTTCACATTACACAAAAAAATTGGGCTAACTTTACTGTCCAGTTTTTTCAATTAATTGAAGTGTATTTTTCCCAAAAAATTGCATTTGAAAGACCACTGGGTAAATAAAGTGCGACATAAAATATTGCAACAATCACCATTTTATTCCCTAGGGTCGTGGCTAAAAAAATATATATATATAATGTTTGGGGGTTCCAAGTAATTTTCTAGCAACAAATACTGATTTTAACTTTGTAACAGACAAGCAAGTGTCAGAAAAAGGTTTTTAAGGGGTTAAACCAACCTCTACACACAGAAGTTCATCCCTTTGATCTAACAATGAAAAGCTACAATGTTTATAGTTAATCTACTAGCCTGGACAATGTTGTGAAAAACTTGGCAGGCTGCCCAGGTTTTTCTTTTGACAGCTGAGTAAGCAGTGAACTCTCTACACCTGTTACATGAAAGAATCCGAAATGCCTCCATAGAGATCGTGAGGGGGGATGAATCGAGATCATGATTTTTTTTAATGATTAATCGTGCAGCTCTAACACTTAGTGACACTTTTTGGGGACCAGTGACACTAATATAGTGATCAGTGCTAAAAAAATATGCACTGTCACTGTATAAATGACACTGGCAGGGAAGGGGTTAACATCAGGGGCAATCAACGGGTTAAGTGTGCTCCTAAGGGGTGCTTTCTAACTGTGTGGGGGTGGACTGACTGGAGGAAGCAATCTGTGTTCCTGATTAGCAGGAACGCAAGATCTCTCTCTTCCTGTCTGACAGAGCGATGCTCTGCCTTGTTTACATAGGGGCATCATGGCCACTGTACCCGCTGATTTTATCCCGCTGTGTCCAATCACAACAGGGATCACGT
The DNA here is from genome assembly GCF_042186555.1 of Aquarana catesbeiana. Lineage (NCBI taxonomy): Eukaryota > Metazoa > Chordata > Amphibia > Anura > Ranidae > Aquarana > Aquarana catesbeiana. Next base: position 9,545,981 of record NC_133334.1, on the reverse strand, counting down.
TCTTGCCCTGATGAAGTCACGTGGGCGTTACGATACGCGTTGGGACAGACACGCACAACGGAAGTGAAGTTTTTTGTGCACAAGCTCGCCACTCATAGTTTACATGCTTTTAACTTGCTTTGGTCATGTGAGTACCCCAGCTCGAAGCTGAATAAAGTACATTTTGTTTTTACCTTCTCACACTATTTGGAACCCCCTTTTTCTTCCACATATCTTCATGGGTGAACCTGGGAGGGGTTCCCAAAACACACACTCCATTTAAGAAGTACACCTTTACACCCTATCTCTGCAGGAATTTTCAATTAAACGCCACCTAGAGGAAACCACTGGTATCTATCCATAAAAGCTTGTAACAAGATCGTCCAGGACATCTATTGTTTTCTACACGCTGTTACCTTACAGCCGTAAGGTAATAGGCCACCTTGCACCTAGGTGTCACGGCACAAGAAAGAAAAGACACCCACCTTTATGTCACCTCAATATTTGTATTTTGCACAAGAGACCTTTCACCTGATAAGATCTCACTACTATTACTGAAGATTTTAATTTTTTTTTATTTCACTGATCATCACTATTTGTTCCAGCAAGATTTTAATGTTTATGTATTTATTCTATTAGTAGCAGCGCAGCACCAGTCACTTTATATACAGGTACGTTATTTTGCACTTTGGTCTGCCCTGCCACAGTAAATGTACATAGGGTGGTCCTTGAGTGGTTAATGAAAGCTACAGATTTATAGAGATTGAAAATGACTTTTGACATTAACATGTTAAAGCTTCTATGAGATTTTAGTGATTGGGATCACGTCTACTTTAATATCAGGTTACGTCTGATTGTTTTCCTGTGTGTGAAGTCTAACACTGCATTGCTCTAGTTTCAGCTCTTACATTGTATCCTCAGCATTGATCCCGGCTTCGTCTGCTTTGTCACAGTTTGCGGGATTCCTGTGTCCCAACTTTGTTATTGGGTGCACTGTTTGACAGAAAGGCTTACAATCTAAATTAAATTCCGACCTTCTGCAACCTAAAACCCCTACTTAGGAAAGGTGTCTGCGTATGTTTGTGACGACACCGGTCTGCTGACGGCGCGGTCTTCTCCGTACCCGGGAATCCTGCACACTGTGAGATCAGAGACAAAGCAGACAAAGCCGAGATCAATGCTGAGGATACAATGTAGGAGCTGAAACTAGAGCAATGCAGTGTTAGACTTCATAGAGACTTCACACACAGGAAAACAATCAGACGTAACCTGATATTAAAAATAGACGTGATCCCAATCATTAAAATCTCATAGAAGTTATTTGTCAAAAGTCATTTTCAGTCTTTGTAGATCTGCATCTATCATTAAAATAAAGTCTGGTGATCCTGCCATGAAGGTCCTTGCTCAGGGTGTTATGGGGTGGAGAGAGTTCCTGTCTCCTAATTCTTCTCCTGCATTGTCACACATTTTAACTTTTTTGAGATAGGTTCTCTTTTACATATGAGGCAGGATACTCACTTCAAACACCACATTATAAAAAACATTTTGGGTATAGTTGGAGAGTCGTAGTGTACTCCTCTTAAAAGACTATTGACAGTGAAGACCCCTCCGATTATAACGTCTCCATCCTGATAATACTCATAGTCTTCATATACGGCGGCTGCCTCTGTTATGTAGGTTGATGCCAGTCTTGGGTTTTCGGAGTCAAGAGAACAAGGTGTCACATACAGAAGGAGCACACACAATTCTCCAATCTGTGTATGAGATGTCAGTATAAATCTACACAATACAACAGCAAGGAGATGAAGGGAGGTCTCTATAACCTGGTATAACATTGTCTTGGAATACACAAGGCGGCAGATCATGTCTATGGAATAAAACTGCATCCTCTTATATAGAGTGCTGTGCAGCTGCAATACGGTTACATATAACTATTTTGTTTTCTGTTAATGTCAGACTTTATCTTTGAATAGAAGAAAGAGAAGAAAATAAAAGACAAACATTTATAGGTGAATCTTTTTTTTTAAATATTATCAGGAGACATTAAAATGAGTTGTTCCTAAACCAGTGTTATCCAAACTCAATGGGAAGCAAATGTTAATAAAAACAGTAAATGGGCAATTTTTGGTTAATAGGCAATGGATGGTCAAACAATTGGTCTGGGCATTGCCCTGGGGGACATTCCAATTAATGGAACCCCTCCTCACTACTAGTGATGAAATGAAGGCACCACCCGTTCAGTTTGGGGAACATTATTAAAGTTCAGATGCCGGTTCTGAACTCCTCCAAACTCAATGGGAAACAAATGTTAAAAAAACAAATGTTAAAAAACAGTAAATTGCCAATTTTCAGTTAATAGGCAATGGATGGTCAAACAATTGGCATGGGGGGGTCTGGGCATTGCCCTGGGGTCTTTTGAATTAACGGAACCCCTTCTCACTACTAGTAATGAAATTAAGGTACCTCCATTCAGTTTGGGGAACGTTATTGAAGTTCAGGTGCCGGTTCTGAACCCCTCCTAACTTATTGGGAAACAAATGTTAGAAAACAGTAATGTACAATTTTCGTTTAATATGCAATGGATGGTCAAACAAATGATATGGGGGGGCAGGCATTGCCCTGGGGGGACATGGACCAAAGCAAAACCTTTTTTGGTGGGAAGCAGCGATTTAAATCAAAGCAAAGGCAAGAGCTATCAGCCGAACAGCCCTGGCTTCAGTTCAGCAGAGGGTTCATCAAACTCTGAAGAAGTTGAGATACAAACCCTGAACTACACTGAAATCAATGGAAGCCAAATCTATCAAATTATTTTGGGCTAATTTGCAAGGGGTGTCAAAAAATAACATGGAGAAAGTACTGCCTTGGGGATCATATACCAAAGTATTTTTTTTTGCTTTAATCAATACAACCAGGAGCAGTGATTTTTTTTTTTTTTAGCATTCACATTTACAAAAGAAATTGGGCAGGAGCTGCTGGAGGTTACATATAGCAGGTGATTGGTTGCTAGGACGCCGGATGGTCCTAGCAACCAACCACCAGCTTGATAATATGCAGTGGTAATTCCAGCAGCTCGCTCGCACTCTCCATCTCACCCTCTGTCCAGTACTGTGCTGACTCCCGCTCTCCACTCTGCTGCACATCCTTTATAAAGTAGGAGAGTGCTACCCACACACTGCTGTGTGTTTGTGTGGGGGGGTGATGTGAGGGGGGGAAAGGACATTACTGTGGCTGGGGGGGAAAGGAAACTGCTCTGGGGGCCAGAGGAAACTGCTTTGGGGTGGTGATGTAAAGGAGGAAGAAGACACTAATGTGTGGCGGGGGACTGAGGACACTACTGTATGTGGGGGCAGAGTACATTACTGTGGGTGAGGGAAGAAGTGAAAGGGGCAAAGGACACTACTTATGGAGGATAGAGGACACTACTGTGGGGGGAGGGGGAGAAAACAGCTATAGGGGCCAAAGAATACTGCTTTCGGGGGGCACAGGACACAACTGCGGGGGAGGGGACAGGGGACACTACTATGGGGGCGATAGGACACTACACAGGAGTGGGGGGAGATGTGAAGAAGCACATTGCTATGGGGCAGGGGAGAGGACACTACGGTGGGGGAGTGATGCGAACGGGGCAGAGGACACTGCTATGGGGGTCAGAGGACACTGTGGGGGGTGATGTGAACAGGGCAGAGGACACTACACTTGAGTGGGGGGTGATGTGAAGAGGGCAGAGGCCAATGGTATATGAGGCAGAGGACACTACAGTGGGGGAGTAATGTGAACCGGGGAAGAGGACACTGCTATGGGGGGTTCAGAAGACTCTACTGGGGGGGTGATATGAACGGGGACAGAGGCCAATGCTAGGGGGGTCAGAGGACACTACACTTTAGTGGGGGGTGATACGAAGAGGGCAGTGGCCAATGCTATCGGGGGGCAGAGTGCACTACAGTGGGGGAGTGATATGAACCAGGGCAGAGGACACTACACTTGAGATGGGGGTGATGTGAATAGGGCAGAGGCCAATGCTATGGGGGGCAGAGGACACTAAAGTGGGGGAGTGATGTGAACCAGGGCAGAGGACACTGCTATAGGGGAACAGAGGACACTACACTTGAGTGGGAGGTGATGTGAAGAGGGCAGAGGCCGATGCAATGGTGGGGGGCAGAGGACACTACAGTGGGGGAGTGATGTGATGTGAACCGGGGCTGAGGACACTGCTATGGGAGGGGCAGAGGAAACTACTGTGGGGGGGTGATGTGAATGGGGGAAGAGGCCAATGCTATGGGCAGGCAGAAGACACTAAAGTGGGGGAGTGATGTGAACCAGGGCAGAGGACACTACACTTGAGTGGGGGTGGTGTGAAGGGGCAGAGGGCACTAAAGTAGGGGAGTGAACCAGAGCATAGGACACTGCTATAGGGGGCAGAGAACATTACACTTGAGTGGGTGGGGAATGTGAAGAAGGAATGTGAAGAGACCAATGCTATGGGGGCAGAAGACACTACAGTGAAGAAGTGATGTGAACTGGGGCTGAGGACACTGCTACGGGATTCACAGAGGACACTACACTTAAGTGGGGAGTGATGTGAAGGGGCAGAGGACACTAAAGTGGGGGAGTAATGTGAACCAGGGCAGGGCTATAGGGGGCAGAGGACACTACTGTAGGGGGGTGATCTTAAGGGAGGCAGAAGATACTACTGTGGGAGGTTATGGGAAGTGAACTGAAGAATACTATTGGGGGGAGTGAGGTGAGCAGGCCAGAGGATACTGTTGTGACACACTATGTGTTTTTCATGCCGCCATTTATTGGGGGCTTTTCTTTTGATGGGGACCACCCGCCCAGGGACCTTTGATTTCCTCCATGTTGTCCAGGTAGATCTCAACTTCTATAAGGTTGCATACCTGGACAACTCACAGCAACAATTAAAAAAATGACCCTTTGAGTCTGTTGTGGATTTTAAGGAGGTCACCTCACAAAAAAAATGCATGAAGTCCAGGTGATGAGTGGGCGCCCCCCCACCTGAAACATACCAGGCCATATGCCCTAAACATGGGGGAAACCTCCTGACAAAGCACCTTGTCCCCACATTGGTGAGTTGAGGCTGTCTCTTCTCCACAACACCGGCATACTGCAGAGCCGCTGATCGAATATAATCTTCTCAAAGTCTTACCCTTCCCCTTCTCCAAAAAATACAGCCCTGAGGAAGAGGGAGGCAATTCCCCCAAAAAACACATTGACTCTACTTGTTTACTTTTATCTTCAATAAACAACTATAAAATTCATCAAGTGAGACTTTTTTTGGACATCAGGCACTCCTTTTCAATCACCCAAGTGTAAACCATGCTAAGGTAATGCCTCCATTGTCATTATCAGAAAGGTAGCAGCCCTAGACCCCACCTTCAATTGGGATACAACCCATTGGAAGCAATTCCTCCTCTACCCTCCACACAGTAACTTGCCGCCATTAGCCTTGAGCGGCACCAGTCCAGCGCTGTCTTGCACTCAAACTTGATACTCAACATGACAGGGATACCTTGCCTTCTCCACAACCTTGGCATGATGGTTGTAAGGGTCTGAGGATCCTTTATTAGGTTCCCCACCAAAATCATGAAGCCTGGTAGAGCAGGAAAAGGGGAGTATGAGCGTATGCCTCTCCCTCCTGAACCATACCAGGCCACATGCCCTCAGCATGACAGGGATACTCTTCCAGGGGGAACCCTCCTAGCAAAAAACCTTGTATCCATTTTGTTGAGTACACATGCCTCTTGGGGGTCTGTAGTAGGGATGAGCCGAACACCCCCCTGTTCGGTTCGCAACAGAACATGCGAACAGGGAAAAAATTTGTTCGAACACGCGAACGCCATTAAAGTCTATGGGACACAAACATGAATAATCAAAAGTGCTAATTTTAAAGGCTTATATGCAAGTTATTGTCATAAAAAGTGTTTGGGGACCTGGGTCCTGCCCCAGGGGACATGGATCAATGCAAAAAAAAGTTTTAAAAACGTCAGTTTTTTCGGGAGCAGTGATTTTAATAATGCTTAAAGTGAAACAATAAAAGTGTAATATTCCTTTAAATTTCGTACCTGGGCGGTGTCTATAGTATGCCTGTAAAGGGGAGCATGTTTCCCGTGTTTAGAACAGTCTGACAGCAAAATTACATTTCAAAGGAAAAAAGTAATTTAAAACTACTCGCGGCTATTAATGAATTGCCGGTCTGACAATACACATAAAGTTCATTGATAAAAACGGCATGGGAGTTCCCCACAGGGGAACCCCGAACCAAATTTTTTTAAAAAAATGACGTAGGGGTCCCACTAAATTCCATACCAGGCCTTTCAGGTCTGGTATGGATATTAAGGGGAACCCCGACCAAAATTTTTAAAAAAATGGCGTGGGGTCCCCCTCAAAATCTATACCAGGCCCCTCAGGTCTGGTATGGATTTTAAGGGGAACCCCACACCACAATTTAAAAAAAATGGTGTGGGGCCCACCCAAAAATCCATACCAGACCCTTATCCGAGCACGCAACCTGGCAGGCCGCAGGAAAAGAGGGGGGACAAGAGAGCGCCCCCCCTGAACCGTACCAGGCCACATGCCCTCAACATTGGGAGGGTGCTTTGGGGTAGCCCCCCAAAACACCTTGTCCCCATGTTGATGAGGACAGGTGAGTGTAAATCCGTTTATACTTAGATTTGTCATTGGTTACAGCTGAATCGCAATTAGCGTTTTCAGACCTGCATTTTTGGATAGCATTACCTGGCATATAAATATCTTCCCCCCCCTTCCCCCTTTTTCTACCATTTTCCAGTGACACCTTCTACATCTTTCATCCTATAATGAACCACTCCCAATAATGGCTGTTTTCCGGTGTCCTGTCTCCTAATTTGAATAGCTTACTTGTAAGTAAAATTAGAGACTATGTTAGTCCAATATTAAATTTCTCATTTTAAATTGATGTGTGGTCCTCCGGCCCCGCTATATGTACATAGTTTGTTTGTATATATATTTCTTTAGGCATATTCTCCATCAGGTCCCTCTTATTGTCCCCTGCAGCCATTTACTGTGATCTCTGTTTTTGAGGCCTTGCTCCGGAGGCGTGTAGCATCCATCCCTGGTGAATTGCAGGTATCTTACCATCCTTGGATAGCCTGGGTGGGGGTATTTGGCACCCTGTGGTGTGGGTGGGCTCTTAGGGGCCACTTTGGGTGGTGGGGGGTAGTCTGCCCGGACAGCTCGCAAACATATGGATATATATATCTTTTTGTACTTTAGTGTATCAATTGTTCTAAAACATTCATTGATTGTTATATTTCTCTTCATAGAAAGCTCTGTAGCGCTTTAGGTATCAAACAACTGTCCTTGAAGAAGCCAATACTGGCGAAACATGTCGGACATTTGAATACCCACTCACTGAACTGGCCGTCACAATCATCAGGCCAAGTCATGTGAAATATTTTTTGCTACAGAATTGATTTTAGAATTTTCCGCACACCTTGTCTATGTGATTTTCATGTCTAATTTTATTGATTTTTGTTAAATAAATACAATTTTTTACTCTCAAGTATTGTATTCTGTTTCTCTTGGCACAGCCATAATCCCTATACTTCTTCCCCCTCTAATTTAATTTTTAAACGAACAATATTTAAAGGAATTTTTTCATTTTTATTGTTTTACTTTAAGCATCAATAAAATCACTGCTCCTTTTAAAACAAAAGATTGTTTTAAAAAAATATTTTTTGCATTGATACATGTCCCCCAGGGCAGTACCCGGGTCCCCATACACTTTATTATGCCAATAACTTGCCTATAAGCCTTTAAAATGAGGACTTTAGATTATTCATGTTCGTGTCCCATAGACTTTAGTGGGGTTTGCATGTTCACTAGAACTTTTTGCCTGTTCGCGGTGTTCTGGTGCGAACCGAACAGGGGGGGTGTTCGGCCCATCCCTATTAGGCATGACCAATAATTGTAATAATTAAAATCTCCCCTTTTTTATATATTTTTCTACAGGACCCTTATGGTCTTAAGAAATAATAATATCCCTCATATAGAATCGTTCCCCAGTAAGTATCTCCACATGCAGTGTTTTCTATATATATTTTCCCCACATACCTTTAGTTTAATTGTGTAATTGTTTAATTGTCTTTATTTTACTAGTTCCAATCATGTTTTATTAATTTTAACCTCTGTATACACTGTGATCCACCCATGACATTTTCCTATATACCATATGGCACTCGTATATGTATCCTGCCTGCTCGCTTGCCAGCGGTGTGTCTAGCGCAGAGAAGGGCGGCGGCTGCCCTCCCCCATTGGCCTGCATGCCTGCCCACCTCTATTTAAGATGTCAAATATGACATATTTATATATTTTTTTTTATATATCAACAAAGATGTCCAATGGCACTGCCTGATGAAGGAGCATGCATGCTCCGAACGCGTGCACGGACTCCTCACACAGAGACTTCCTGCTGATGGCTTTCTCCTGCATCTCCTCCATCCAGCCTGGGACACCGGAAACCACTGGCGTCGCCAGGTACGATAACACCGCGCCCTTTTGCTGCCACCCCGTATCTCTGCTATTACTTGGCTGACAGTTACAGTGTGCCTAGAATTACCAGTGTCTAATAAGTGCATTACTTTTAAATAAACTTGTTTTTTAATATTGCTACACTGAGATTGGTGCTGCTCCTTTCTCCTTGTGTCTCAGTACCTACAGAGTTTCTTCTGCCCTTCAGCGGGCTGCCTTTCCAGTGTATGCACAAGGATCCCTGTCAGTGGTGGCTGGTGCTCCATCGGTAGGTTTGCCAGCAGACGCACCGGACCCCCCTGTCGCTCCAGCCCCCACTGTGCACCATACCCACACCCCCCCATCACCAGCCCATTCACCCTGTGCTGACAGGTGGAGGCTTCCCCCCTCAGTCTCCTCCATGTCCTGGCTCTGACGGTCTGGTGCGTCTCCTCTCTCCTCCTCCCCCCTTCCTCCTTATAGACCAATAGGATGGCTTCTCCTTTCAGCGAATTGGGAAACGGGTCTCACGACCCACTTCCTGGTTGGCCAGGAGGAGAATCAGTGTGATAATAGTGAATATTCATTTGCTATTGGCATACAACTGCGTGGGCTCGGAGCGCCCCGAGCCCACCATTTTTTGAAGCCCATTAGAGCCTCTGGCTCTAATCACATGCTTCAAACCCCCCTGGAATCCATGCGTCCGGGGCACTGCATGAAGATAAGGGGGCCGGGCGTATGTATAGGGGGGCGGAGCCATGCACCCCCGGGACATACGGACTTTTAAAATATATGGACTTTCCTTCCTCCCCCCACCCTGTATCTGGATTGATCTGTCTGGTTGTGGGCGAAGCGATGTGCTGACGTCACCATCTCTCTTCTCATGTCCCAACGATCTGGTTTGTTTAGATGTGTGCTGACCGACACACTAAACTTAAGACTTTTAGATGTCAGCTTATTGTGTATTGCTGTGAGTGAGATACCATCCGGAGTGTGGAATGATACCAAAGTGTGGAGAAAGGCCCTGGCTGGGTTTAAGCCGCAGGCGTTCATTGACCCCCTGTGACAAGGGGTCCATTGGAGCTGGTAAGCCTTTCCATAGTTGGTGGGGGATTCATTGGGCTATTTGGTAATGGACACGGATATGGAACTATTCGCTTTGTCACGTTAATCTGGACTATTTTTCACATGTATAATTTTTTTGGTACACATATTGACTTTAATTAAATTTGATTTGTATGGCGCAATTTTTTACCTATTTCTATTGTGATATACATGCCATACCCCCCCAATAGAGGTGTCCTCTCATCAGCCATAGCGCTTCAACTACCATTGTTTTTTTGATTGAATCTATCTACTACTTCTTTACTCTTCATTGTGTTTCTTGCCTCCCTCCAATCTCCCAATTTTTCATGGTTATACTACTAACCCTGGGCCTTTCCAGGGAAGGCATCTTGTTTCACCCACATGATTCTGCTGATGCATTGCATAGAATATGGGAATAATGTTTTGATTCAAATATTTTCTAAAATGTTTTCTCTATTTTAATAGTCAATGTGCGGATATCTGTTAAAAGGTGTAATTCTTGCCTACTGGTCCTCCCTGCATAGTGGCAAGAATTATTTTTCCTCCATGTTGCAAATTTCCCAACTTTGTATGCAAATCCTTCAATACAAATATTGAACAAGAAAATCAGTGAAGATATCCGTTTCACGTTTTTTAACTGTAAACAAGTTTATTAACTTAAAAAGTTAAAAGAAACACTACAAATGGTATACATGCCTGTGGTGCAACATTGCAAAAGGAAAATACTCTACTTGGCGCATCATTCATTGTGTTCAATCCTTAAAGTCAAGCTTCCATGAAAAAAAAAAAAAAGGTCAACTTTACTGACAGACCCAAAATACCGGTACTTATTTGCTAGAAAAAGGCAATTTGTTTTTGACAAGTGGTCAGTGGCAGCCCGCACATTAGGGGTGCATGGGTGCCACCCCCCCATCCATGCACCTGGACCCTAATCTACATGCAGGGTGCCGGACGCATGGATTCCAATGGGAAGGGGGGTTTTGAAGCACGTGATTAGAGCCAGAGCCTCTAATAAGCTCCAAAAAAAGGGTGGGCTTGGGGCACAAAGCACTGAGCCCGAGCCCACCCAGTTTTGTGATGATAGCGAATTAATATTCACTATTGTCACACTGATCCTCCTCCCGGCCAATCAGGAAGAGAGCCCTGAGAGCCGTCACTTGATTGGCTGAAAGGACAGGTGATCCTATTGGACGCCTAGGAGGAGGAGGGAGGAGACACACGGCGGAAGCCACCATGATGCAGAGGAGGAGGGGATGCAATAGAAGCCGCCACCTACCGCCCGCTGCCTATCGCCCATAGGAGCGCAGCCCTCCGCAACCTAGATGGGGTAAGTGTGGGGCTGGATAACCACCTGACCGCAAGATCCCCCCCGGGGGTGCAGGTGATCTGACTGACAGTGGTTGTCTACCGCCTCCACCCCAAAAAAAACCCCAGCTGCCAATGCAAATGGTTTTAGCTAAAATGTGATTAGGGTAGGTGGAGGACCATCAGTAAAGCAGACATTCGATTCTCCTGGAAGCCCCACATTAAGTTTAATATGAAGGCACAACTCTTTAATATCACTGTAAAGCTGGGCTCACACTGCCGAACAGAGCGGCTCCCATCAGGGGTTTGATGCGTCCTTGTTCACAGCTTCAGATCCAATTTTTGGTTGAATTCGGACCTGAAACGGACCAGAAGACACACAGGAATCCTGTGCAATTCACACCGGAGCTGCTCCCTAGAGAGCCGGTCACAATCTCTTGACATGCGAATTGGATGCAGGGAAGCCCAAAACCAATTCGTAATAGTGTGAACTCAGCCTAAAAAAGTTATTTGCATCTGTTGTCAAGCAAAAGCTTCCTTGAATTTAAGTTGGGCTGACAAAGAATTTTGTAACATTTTGGAAAAAAGATACAAACTAGCAGTCCAGCATTTGAGGTCAGGATGGCAAAAATCTCCACAGCCACCATATATTTCCCTTTGGTGCTCAGATAGGCTGGGATCATGGCAATCCAGACACTGCAGAACACCAGCATGCTGAAGGTGATGTATTTGGCTTCATTAAAACTGTCCGGTAATGTCCTTGCTATAAACGCTGTAATAAAACTGAAGGCAGCCAGGATCCCCATATAACCCAGGACAGAGTAGAACCCGATAACTGACCCTTCATTACACTGAACGATGATCTTTGTTTGATATGATCTTTTGTCCAACTCCTGGAACGGGGGAGAGACCGACAACCATGCAATGCAGATTAAAACTTGCAATGATGAGCAGATGAAGACAACAGAATTGGGCAGCTTTACTCCAACCCATTTTTTCCACACACTGCCCGGTTTGGTGGCTTTGAAAGCAAGCCAAACCATCACAGTCTTGCCCAACACAGAGGAGACCGCTATGGTAAAAAGAAATCCAAAAGATGTTTGGCGTAGCCAGCAGGTTGTATCCATGGGATGACCCAGGAACAAGAACACACAGAGGAAACCCAACATGATGGAGACCAGGAGGACAAAGCTGAGGCTCTTGTTATTGGCTCTGACAATGGGGGTATCTCCATATGAAATAAATACAGTCATTGTCAAAAAAGTTAAAATGCAAAGGAATAAAGAAATAATCATGAAAAATAAAGATAGATTATCAGTATAAGACAAAAACTCTATCAGCTTGGGATCACATTCAGTTTTGTTCTCATTTGGCCATTCGTGGTCCAGACACCTCATGCAGTTGTCACTTCCTGAAAAATAAAACAATTGTGGAATTTTAGAACATGTTTGATTTTAGTTTTTAATTTACACAGAATAAAAAGTATTTTGGACAAAAACTATAGAAGTCCACATAATGTTTTCATATGGAAAAAGCCAACGTAATATATATTAACCAATTGGCCTCTGTAAGATTTACCACCCTTCATGACCAGGTCATTTTTTGCGATATGGCACTGTTTTATTTTAACTGATAGTTGCGCGGTCATGCAACGCTGCATCCAAATGAAATTTATGTCCTTTGTTTCCCACAAATAGATCTTTCTTTTGGTGGTATTTGATCACCTCTGCGTTTTCATTTTTTTCGCTATAAACAAAAAATACCGACAATTTTGACTAAAAAAAGAAAACAATTTGTTTTACTTTCTGCTTTAAAACATATCCAATTAAAAAAAATGTAAAAATATAATTTCTTCGTAAATTTAGGCCAATATGTATTCTGCTACATGTTTTTGATTAAAAAAAAAAAAAAATTCCCAATAAGCGTATAGTGATTGGTTTACGAAAACTTTGTATCATCTACAAACTACGGTATATATTTAGGGAATTTTTATTTATTTATTCTTTTTTATACTAGTAATGATCAGCGACATATATCTGGACTGTGAAATTGTGGTGAGCAATCGGACACTAACTGATACTTTTGACACTTTGCGGGAACCAGTAACACCAATACAGTGATCAGTGATAAAAAAATATGCACGGTCAGTGTACTAATGACACTGGCTGGGAAGGGGTTAAATATCTAGGACAATCATGGGGCTAGCTGTGTACCTAGCCAATGTTATTGTTTACTGTACTGGATCTCACAAAAGTGAGTACACCCCTCACACTTTTGTAAATATTTTATTCTATCTTTTTATGTGACAACACTGAAGAAATTACATTTTGCTACAATGTAAAGTAGTGAGTGTACAGCTTGTATAACAGTGTAAATTTGCTGTCCCCTCAAAATAATGCAACATAGCCATTAATGTCTAAACCACTGGCAACAAAAGTGAGTACACCCCTAAGTGAAAATGTCCAAACTGGGCCCAAAGTGTCACTATTTTGTGTGGCCATCATTATTTTCCAGCACTGCCCTAACCCTCTTGGACATGGAGGTCACCAGAGCTTCACAGGTTGCCACTGGAGTCCTCTTCCCCTCCTCCATGACGACATCACAGAGCTGGTGGATGTTAGAGACCTTACGCTCCTCCACCTTGCATTTGAGGATGTCCCACAGATGATCAATAGGGTTTAGGTCTGGAGACATGCTTGACCAGTCCATCACCTTTACCCTCAGCTTCTTTAGGAAGGTAGTGGTCATCTTGGAGGTGTGTTTTGGGTCGTTATCATGTTGGAATACTGCCCTGCGGCCCAGTCTCTGAACGGAGGGGATCATGCTCTGCTTCAGTAGGTCACAGTACATGTTGGCATTCATGGTTCCCTCAATGAACTGTAGCTCCCCAGTCCCGGCAGATCTCATGCAGCCCCAGACCATGACACTCTCACCACCATGCTTAACTGTAGGCAAGACACACTTGTCTTTGTACTCCTCACCTTGTTGCCGCCACACACACATTTGACACCATCTGAACCAAATAAGTTTATCTTGGTCTCATCAGACCATAGGACATGGTTCCAGTAATCCATGTACTTAGTCTGCTTGTCTTCAGCAAACTGTTTGCGGGCTTTCTAGTGCAGCATCTTTAGGAGAGGCTTCCTTCTGGGACGACAGCCATGCAGACCAATTTGATGCAGTGTGTGGTGTATGGTCTGAGCACTGACTGGCTGATTCCCCACCCCTTCAACCACTGCAGCAATGCTGGCAGCACTCATACATCTATTTCCCAAAGACAACCTCTGAAAAAGACGCTGAGCAGGTGCACTCAACTACTTTGGTCGACCATGGTGAGACCTGTTCTGAGAGGAACCTGTCCTGTTAAACCGCTGTAAGGTCTTGGCCACCATGCTACAGCTCAGTTTGAGGGTCTTGGCAATCTTCTTATAGCCTAGGCCATCTTTATGTAGAGCAACAAGTCTTTTTTTCAGATCCGCAGAGAGTTCTTGAGGTGCCATTTTGAACTTCCAGTGACCAGTATGAGAGAGTGAGAGCAATAACACCAAATTTAAAGTGGAGGGCCACCCTAAAATAAAAAATAGCATGAAAATTAAATAGTTATTAAAAAAAAACATTTGAAAAATAAAACTTTTTTAAACTTACCTGAACCCTTGTTGCTATGCAGTCTTCCTAATCTGCCTCTTCCTATTCCGCATCGTGTCCTGCTCCTCGGTGAGCAGCCTCGTTGCTTTCTGGGAACTGTGTGTGTTCCCAGAAAACCACGTGGCCATTCACAGAGTGCTGCACCGCTCGTGCGCGTGCAGTAGGAAACTGGCAGTGAAGCCGCAAGGCTCCACTGCCTGTTTCACTTAGTTAGGATAGCGGTGCCAGGACCCGAGAGCTGAGGGACAGGTCAGCCTCGGGCGGCCAACATTGCAGGCACCCAGGAAAGGTAAGTGTACTTGTTGAAAGTCAGCAGCTACAGTGTTTGTAGCTGCTGACTTTTAAAAAAAAATGTCCTGGCTGGAATCCAGCTTTAACACACCTGCTCCTCATTCACACCTGGTGGGACCTTGTAACACTAACGAGTCACAGGACACTGGGGAGGGAAAATGGCTAATTGGGCCCAATTTGGACATTTTCACTTAGGGGTGTACTCACTTTTGTTGCCAGCAGTTTAGACATTAATGGCTGTGTGTTGAGTTATTTTGAGGGGACAGCAAATTTACACTGTTATACAAGCTGTACACTCACTACTTTACATTGTAGCAAAGTGTCATTTCTTCAGTGTTGTCACATGAAAAGATACAATAAAATATTTACAAAAATGTGAGGGGTGCTATGGGTTTCCTTCCATTGCTTTTACCACCAACAGATAGAATAAAATATTTATAAAAAATGTGAGGGGTGCTATGAGTTTTCTTGCATTGCTTAGAAAGTAGTAGTAAAATCCACCTGTTTTATTGGACATCTCTCCTTCTGAGCACGGGACACAACCATGACAGCATTCATGTACATCTGAGCTCGGCACTTCTCTGTTTCCAGGTAAACAGTCCTCAGAACACTGCGATCTCGGGATCTAGACAAAGAGAATATTTTGTTAAACAACTTTCAGGAAATACTTTTAGCCACTTAAGGACCAAGCCTATTTTTCACACTTGTTGTTGACAAGTTAAAATCTTTTTTTTTGCTAGAAACTTACTTAGAACCCCCAAACATTATATATTTTTTTCAGACACCCTAGAGAATAAAATGGAGATTGTTGCAATACTTTATGTCACACCGTATTTGCGCAGCGGTCTTACAAACATAATTGTTTTGGAAAAAATACAAATTTTTGAATAAAAAAAAAGGCAACAGTAAAGTTAGCCCAATTTTTTTCTATATTGTGAAAGATAATGTTATGCCGAGTAAATTGATACCCAACATGTCAAGCTTCAAAATTGTGTCCAGAATGGTGACAAACTTTGGCACTTAAAAATCTCCATAGGCAACGTTTAAAAATTTCTACAGGTTACCAGTTTTGACTTACAGAGTAGGTCTAGGGCTAGAATTATTGCACTCACTGTAATGATCATGGCGATACTTCAGATGTGTGGTGTGACGAACCCCTGACCTCAATAGGACTATGTCCATTGTAAATGCTTCCTTTGCCCAAAACCAGCACTATCCAAGACCCTTTAGCCCACCCAGTCACCAGCTGCAACACAGTGTAGGGTGAAAAACATCAGACTCTTTATTCAAACACATTTAACAACAGTTATACAACTCAGGGACACTCCCCCCTCCCTTGGATTGAGGGCGGGGTAAACTGTCCAATAACAATAGACACACAGGTCAGATATATTCATACTTCTCAGGAATTCCCCCCACATAGACATCCATGCTATAATATACTTTTCTCCCAAGGCAGACAGACACAACAGAACAATGGGATACAACCACACCCAAAATGACTCCCGTCACATGTGGTTTGAACACCGTTTACATATGTGAATGCGACTTTCGTATGCGTTTGCTTCTGCGTGTGAGCACGGAGAGACAGCGGCACTTTTTTCTAATTTATTTTCCTTTTTATTTTCCCTATTTTTTATTTTTACACTTTCCTTTTAAAAAAAAAATTTGATCACTTCTATTCCTATTACAAGGAATGTAAACATCCCTTGTAATAGAACCTCAGATCTCACACTTAAAAACAATAAAAAAAAGAATTTTTTTTTTCAATTTAAAAAAATTGTCCCTTCAAAGCCGTTGGGTGGAAGTGTGTTAGGGCTGGGCTCAGCCCTTCCTTCTCTGAGCTGGCCGCTCAGCTGTCGGCTAATTGCCAACTCCCATCTCTCGCCACAGTTACCCAGCTGTTGTTGATTCTGCTTGTCAGTCCTGCCTACTTAAAGTCATCCAGCTCACTTGATCTCTGCCTTCGCCTTTGTCAACATCAGCTCACTTGATCTCTGCCTTCACCTTTGTCAACATCACCTCACTTGATCTCTGCCTTCACCTTTGTCAACATCACAGAGATTTTCTCCTGCGTTCCTGTTGAAGACTTGCTCGGCTGACGTCCCTTCTGGCTACTGATCCTGCTGGCTGTACTACTAAGTTTATCTCTGGCTCTCTGGCATTTGCTTGGCTGACTACCTGATCCAGTTACTGAACTCTGGCTTTTTTTGACCACACTTACTCTGTTTACCTTTTTATTATTATTATTAAACAAGTGTGATTTAACTATACTTCTGTCTCAGTCTGATTCATGGTTCCTGATAAAGTGATGTTTGATGTCGCTCCGGTCCTCCAAGTATATAGAGTTGAGTGGTGGCCATCATGCCCTCCCTCGACTTCCGGCCCATCAGGCAAAAACATTGGATCATCTCTGCCTCTTCCAATGGCTCTGGAAAGCTGCGGGGATGCCCAGGACACGGCGAGAGTGAGGGGCACCTTTCCCGCCGCCCATAAAAGTAATCTCCTGGTGAATCCGCTGGAGAGACCACTTTTATCTTATAGCGGACCACCTATCGTGAATAACAAGGTATATAATGTCAAAGTAGCGATGTATAGTGACTGTGGGTGGTCCGGAAGTGGTTTAACCACTTGCCGACTGCCCGCCATCGTTATACATCGGCTGTTTGAAAAGGGATATCATTGCTATGGCAGCAGATAGCTACCATAACCTCGGTATCCTCTTCTTAGGCGAGCGGTCATCTTTAAGATAAAAGTGGTCTCTGTGGTGGATTTGACGCAAGATCACTTTTATCGGTGGCGGGAGAGGCCCCCCTCACGCCACGCTCTGGTGCCCTCTGCTGTTTACCGTGCCCTCCGCCGCTTACCGGAGCTGTCAGTAGCAGTGGTGGCGATTGGATCCTTCTCGGTCTGTGGTATGTAGCTAACTGTTCGGCTCCATACCATTGCAGGGCGGAAGCGACGTCCAAACATCGCTTCCGCCCATAGCTCCTAAAGGAACATTTTTTTTTCAAACAACATTTTTATTTATTTATTTTTTAATTGTATTTTAGTGTAAATAGATCTGATAACTTTTTGACCCCAGATCTCACATTTAAGAGGTCCTGTCATGCTTTTTTCTTTTAAAAGGAATGTTTACATTCCTTGCAATAGGAATAAAAGTGATACAATTTTTTTTAAGTGTAAAAATAAAAAGTAAAATAAATAAGGAAAAAAAAAATATTTTTAACACGCTCCATCCCGCCGAGCTCACGCTCAGAAACGAACGCATACGTGAGCAGCGCCCGCATATGAAAATGGTGTTCAAACCACATATGTGAGGTATCATCGCGATTGTTAGAGCAAGAGCAATAATTATCACCCTAAACCTCCTCTGTAACTCAAAACATGCAACCTGTAGAATTATTTAAACATCGCCTATGGAGATTTTTAAGGGTAAAAGTTTGTCGCCATTCCACGAGCGGGCACAATTTTGAAGCATGACATGTTGGATATCAATTTACTTGGCATGATATTATCTTTCACAGTATAAAAAAATGGGCTAACTTTACTGTTGTCTTATTTTTTAATTAAAAAAAGTGTATTTTTTCTAAAAAAAAGTGCGATTGTAAGACCGCTGCGCAAATACAGTGTGACAGAAAGTTTTGCAAGAACCGCCATTTTATTCTCTAGGGTGTTAGAAAAAATATATATACTGTTTGGGGTTCGAAGTAATTTTCTAGCAAAAAAAAATATTTTAACTTGTAAACACCAAATCTCAAAATGAGGCTCGGTCCTTAAGTGGTTAAATAACAATATAATCCCTTTATTTAACAACTTTAGTACAAGCCTGTATATACCCCTTTATTACCAGGTCATCTTTTCGGGATAACTTAACTAAAAATTTCCATAGCCATGCCACATTGTGCCCAAATTAATTGTATATCATTTTTTTTTTAGGCAGAGAGAGCTTTCTTTTGGTTGTATTTAATAAATCCTTTACATAAAAATGAATCTTTATTACATTGAAATACAAATCCCTTAAATGGGACACAGAGGGCAAAAAATACCTGCGAAAAGCTTTAGTCATTCCATGCTTTTTGTAAATAATAAAAAAAATAGATTTTAGATATTTAAGGCTGCGTAGTAAAGGCCCAATCAACTTCTGTTCAGCATAACTGTAAAAACACATTTTCACCCTGTTGAGATACACTTTAATCTTTTTAATGTTAACGTCTGCAGCACATTGCTCCTTAATTTATGTGCACTGCCGAATAATTATGGTAATTCATTCTCCATTTTACTTCATTTGTTTGTTTTTTTTTTGACGGGGGGTTTAGGTCATTTGTTATGATTGAAATTCAAAAATTAGAAATTCAAAAATTCAAAAATGAATAACTAACTAATAACAACTGACTATTAAATTATAGGTATTGGAATTTCCTTTAAAATTTGGCTGTTAGGGAACGTAACAAATAAAAATGTATCCAAAGTTACGAATTATCCGAAATAACTAATGCCGCATCTAAACGAATGGAACATAATGAATTAATAATAATAAATAATAATGATAATAATAAAAAAAAATCTTATCCTTATTTTATATTATTAATTTGTTGTGTTCCATTTGTTTAGATGCGGCATTCCTTATTTCGGATAATTCGTAACTTTGAATAAATTTGTATTTGTTACGTTCACTAACAGCCAAATTTTAAATAAAATTGCAATACCTATAATTTAATAGTTAGTAATAGTTATTATTATTAGTTAGTTACTATTTTGAATTTTAGAGTTTTTGATTTTTTAAATTTTCGGTTATTTTTGGATTTTCATTTTTTGGAATTTTTGGAATGCCATGTTTGAGAAATAACTTGGCAACATGATAATTTTGTGGAAAAATGTCTTCATTTTCCAAACAATTGTGGAAAAAAATTGAAGCTTCAAAAAACTTGACATGCCTCCTACTAAATACCTTAGACTGCCTTCTTTCCAAACGGGGTAATTTGAGGGGTATTTATACTATCCTGACATTTTCGTGCCTCAAGAAAATGTTTTTTTTTTGTTTTGTTTTTTTGCTTAAATCAAATAAAAAATATAGTGGTGAATAAATACCACCAAAAGAAGTGTCTGTTTGAGTGAAAAAAAAAATTATATCAGTTTCATTTGGGTACAATGTAACATGACTGAGTAATTGTCATTCAAAGTGTGAGAGCACGGAAAGCTGAAAATTGGTCTGGGTGGGAAGGGGTAAAAGTGTCCAGCATTAAGGTGGTTAAAGTGGACCTGAACTCAGAAAGTGAAGATTTTGTATCTTTAACCACTTGCCGACCGCCCGCCGTCATTTGATAGTGGCAGATTGACTCCCCTGCGTGAATCGCCGTAGCTGTACGGCAGGCACTTTAAAGGGGAATAGGGGGCGTGCCCACCGAGGTACTGAGGAGCTGATGTGCGTGCCCAGATGCTGCGTTGTCCGCCAGGCAAACATGATCGCTCCTGACAGAACCAGAATGAGGATCTGTGTGTGTAAACACACAAATCCACGTTCTGACAGGGGAGAGAAGACAGATCGTGTGTTACTAGTATATAGGAACACCGATCAGTCTCCTCCCCCAGGCAGTCCCATCCCCCCACAGTTAGAACACACTGAGGGAACACAACCCCTTGATCGCCCCCCCTTCCCTACAGTAATCAGTGGCTATTTATAGCTCTGTGGTCCCAAAAAAGTGTCAAAAGTGTCCGATGTGTCCGCCACAATGTTGCAGTCCCTATAAAAATTGCAGATCGCCGCCATTACTAGTAAAAAAAAAAAAATAATAAAAATGCCACAAATCTATTCCCTATTTTGTAGATGCTATAACTTTTGAGAAAACCAATCAATATATGCTTATTGTGATTTTTTTTTATCAAAAATACGTATAAGATTACATATCAGCCTAAACTGAGGAAAAAATTTGTATTTTAAAAAAAATTGGGGGATATTTATTATAGCAAAAAGTAAAAAATATTCTTTTTTTCAAAATTGTCGCTCTTTTTTCTTTAAAGAGCAAAAAATAAAAACCGCAGAGGTGATCAAATACCTCCAAAAGAAAGCTCTATTTGTGGGGAAAAAAGGACATAAATTTTATTTGGGTACAGCGTTGCATGACCGCGCAATTGTCAAATAAAATGACGCAGTGCCGTATCGCAAAAATGGCCCCGTCAGGAAGGGGGTAAATCCTTCTGGGGCTGAAGTGGTTAAAAAGCATCTAGAAACTTTAATTGCACCTTCATAACACCCGCAAAAGGAGCCTTGTGTTTCCTGTTTTTTCTTTCTGCCTCTGACTGATGGTCTCACTAGATGATTCGTAGTGAGATTTGGTGATGTCACTACTGTGGTGATCACTGTTCTCCTTGCTAGAAAGAAAGCTGTACCTGAGGTGCAGTGCAGGGATCCCCCTGCTTCTTCTTTGTCTATTCTGTGGATCTTTTCTTCCTCCACATCTACTACTTCTTTCTATATATTTCCCAACATTCATCGAGGAGGTAACTCTGACATTATGAAGTAAAATGATGCTCCTCTACCAATATGGGCATCTTTACAGAGACCTGACAAAGCCGGGATAGGCCTATGATAGGGAAAACATCTTCAAGGAGACCACAGGCATCTTACACAATACAGGTCCTTCTCAATCTTACCTCTTTTGGGTCATTCTTCCATTTTATTAAACTTGCATTGATAAAAATGCTCTGCTCTCTGGAAATAGATTGCTCAAATAATCCAACATCATTAGCGAGAATAGTTTTGTTGACTAATAAATGGTTTTGGATAACATATTGTGTAACAAATTCACCATCTTCATTAAAGTATTGATGTGAAGTGTTTTCGGAAAAGTAGTATGAAGCTTGTATATATCGGTGCAACTTCTGCAGGAGGACAAAATTTGATTGAAACTATAATGCAGTTTAATGGACCCTTGTTGAGCCATGGACCTCGTGTTTCTGGAGGGCTGGACTTCTTCCATGAGGTCACTAACTATGCTGTTCATACCTCTAGTGCCCCCTTACAGTATGTATGAAGGTTGCCAAGCTACTCTAAAATCCACCCAACCTAACATTCCAATTTTTTGTGAACAGCAATAGATTTGGTAGAGTTCCTCATGATATTCTTCCACTGGACAATGTATACTATTTTAAGCAACCGATGATAGTCGCAGCTTCTGCCATTCAAATTGGCATAAGCTGCATATGCAATTGTTTGTGTTCCTTGTAAATGCAATATGACTCGCTGTCTCCTCTCGATTCTGTAGGCATTCATCATCAGTGTGTGCATCTGAAGCCCGGTCGGACTTTATCCCGGGATGCAGTGCAGCTGGCTACCCAGCATTCACTTCCTGATCACTTCACCTGCACAGTGTGAAGAAAGCGAGGTGCACTCGACAAGGTGCAGAAGATGCCAACTGACCGATGGCTACTGGGATATATGTGTCATCAATACCAAACGGGTGGGAGGATATGACTTACCTCGCTGCAGCAAGGTAATACGGAAGTGCAGTGCTTCAGGGTGTCTAAGGTATGTAAACATTACAAAAAAAATTCCCAAACATTGATGGCATAGCGGTAAGCCATGTCTGGGGCCAATAGGGTTTCAATATTGAGTTGGATGACCTTTAGCCACTATAACAGCAGCTTTAACTCTTCTGGGAAGTTTGTCCACAAGGTTTAGAAGTGTGTCTATGGGAATGTTTGATCATTCTTCAGAAGCGCATTTGTGAGGTCAGGCACTGATCTGGCTCGCAGTCTCCACTCCAATTCATCCCAAATGTATGCTACCGGGTTGAGGTCAGTACTCTGTGCAGGCCAGTCACATTCCTCCACCCCAAACTTGCTCATCCATGTCTTTATGGACCTTGCTTTGTACACTGGTGCGCAGTCATGTTGGAACAGGTAGGGACCATCCCGAAACTGTAACCACAAAGTTGGGAACATGAAATTGTCCAAAATGTCTTGGTATGCTGACACCTTAAGAGTTCACTTCCCTGGAACTAAGGGGCCAAGACCAACACCTGAAAAACAACCCCACACCATAACCCCCCTCCACCAAATGATTTGGGCCAGTGCACAAAGCAAGGTCCATAAAGACATGGATGAGCGAGTTTGGGGTTGAGGAACTTGACTGGCCTGCACAGAGTCCTGACCTCAACCTGATAGAACGCCTTTGGGATGAATTAGACTAGAGACTGCGATCCAGGCCTTCTTGTCCAACATCAGTGCCTGACCTCACAAATGCACTTCTAGAAGAATGGTCAAATATTTCCATAGACACACTCCTAAACCTTGTGGACAGCCTTCCCAGAAGAGCTGAAGCTGCTTTAGTTCCAAAGGGTGGGCCAACTCAATATTGAAGCCTATGGACAAAGACTGGGATGCCATTAAAGTTCATGTGCGTGTAAAAGCAGGTGTCCCAATACTTTTGGTGATATAGTGTATATATACTGTACAGCCTTTCAAAAAATCAGCAGTACAGTACCTTCAATCATACAGCCGGGTACTGTGCTGTAGGGGAAGGCAGAGAACACAGCACACGGGAAGACACTTCTTCCTCATTTGCTTTCACTTCGCAGTGTCTTCACTGTCTGACGGAGCTCCCAATGCCGATACATGATGGGGAGTTTTGTCTGACAGCCTCTCTCTGCCAGTTGCACGGCCCCCCAGAGCAGAGTCACGGTCGTCATTGTGACCCCTGCAACCCCTGTAGCTACACCACTGTGTAGCTGTGATTAGGAATACTGACTGGTGACAGTATGTTAAAAAAAAGTAAATAATTTTGTATTCAGTTATTTTAAAACCTTTTATTTAACATTTTTTCTTGTTTTTTTCCTTTTTTTTTACATACTCTCATCAGAGTAGTTCAGTGTCACCATAATAACACTGTACTACTCTGGGGAGGTGATCAAGCATTTTTTTTACACTTTGATTACTGTTACAATGGTGATCATAGTAACAGTAATATTTTCAACTGTTATGAATGGGTTACATTCATGACAGCTGTGATTACTAGGGATCTGTGATTGGCTGCAGCTAATCACATGGTACAGGGTGCTGTGATTGGCCCAGGTACAATATGATAGCTGTGGGCCAATCACAGCATCACTTTGCAGGAAACACAGCTGTTAAGAATGAAAGTTATGCACAATAGCTTTGTTGGCATTGTGATCAGCTGATCGCATAGTGATTCCGGGACTGGGATCCACAACCTGCTGTGTCCAGGGAAGTAGCATGCTGCATGCCCCTAACCCAGAAAAGGGCTGGTTCATGTACATGTATGTGATCCAGGCTGTCCATGTCAGCCGCCCGCCGTAAATGTACTGTGGGCTGCTGGTAAGGGGTTAATAAATAAATCACACAAAAAAATACAATTGCCCCTGATGTAAATCCAACATTAAACACATTGCCCAACAATGTAGATACATCATCCCTGATGACCTGACAGACAATAAATGATCCTCTGCTGTTGATACTCCAATCACAAATGACAGCTCCCTGGCCAGCTGCTGAATGTCAACCAACTGGCCAAGTGTCCAAGCATGGTCATGACCCTATTTGGTCAATGACATCACTCGGGATACCCTTCCAATTGATTGACATTCAGCGGCTGGCCTAGGAGCTGTCATATGCAACAAGAGAAGCGGAAGGATTATTGGTGGGTCATCAGGGTATCATTTGTGATCAATGTTGGGTCTACAAAGCTGGATGGTATAAATGGCGTTGAATTTACATTGAGGGATGATGCTTTTTGTTTTTGTTTTTTTAATTCGGGATTTTTCACATTTTCTCTGTGTTTATTTACCATTTTACTTTTTTTGTGAAGGATAAACAAGGGGTACTATGCACTCCTCACTCACATATGGGGTCCAAAAATTTTAAATTCCCTCTATCCTAAAGGGGCTTCCAGATTTTGATAAGTCTCCTCCGCAGAACCTCACATCTTTCTTGCCTTTTCTCCCAATAACATGGGGACTGGGTGCACTTCCAGGGGAAGGTACCCATGCAATGTTGATAGCATGCGATTCGGTATGGCTCAAGAGGGAGTGGAGGCTGCAAGCTCACTGCCCCTCCCTTCCCTGGACACTCAGGTAGCGTGCTAAAGTTGGTCTGGTATGACATTGTCAGGGGGGATATTGTGATCAATACCTGGAAGTGTTATACCTAGGCATGCGCAATTCATTTAGTTCCGAATCGAAATTATGAAAAAGTTTTTGTTATTTGAAAATTCAGATGTATCTGAATCTCCAAATTACAATAGTAACGAATTTAAATTAATCCAAAATAATTAAATGAAATTCAACCAAAATTCAAATTCAGATTGAATCCAATCTAAAAATGAATTTGAAATTGAATTTGAAAACAAGAATAGAATAAAATAGAATAGAAAATAAAGGAATAACATAGAAAAGAATAGAATACAGTAAAACAGAACATAATAGAGAAGAAAATATAACAAAATAATGCAATATACTAAAAAATAAAGGAATAAAATGTAAAAAGAATAGGATAGAAAAACAACAAAATAGAAAGAATATAACCGACTTCCAAAATTAGAATTTTTAATTGAATAAATTTGAATAGAAAAGACTAGATGTTCTGCACACATCTAGTTACACTTGCACATTACTTAACCACTTGCTGACCAGCCGCCGTCACTATACGGTGGCAGGTCGGCTCTCCTGCACGAATCGCCGTAGCTGTACGGCGGATTGCGCAGGCGCAGTTGTGGGCGGCACATGCTCGTGCTCGCTGCATGCTGCGGGAGCGTGCCCACCGGTCGGGCGGACTTGATGTCCGCTGGGGTCAGGGGACATGACAGGGGACATGTCAGAAATCTACTGTTCCCAATCATCGGGAACAGTCATCTCTGTCATGTCCCTGCCAGCCGATCCTCCCCTACAGTTAGAACACACCCAGGGAACAAATTTAACCCCTTGATTGCCCCCTAGTGTTAACTCCTTCCCTGCTAGTGTCATTTTTACACTGATAAGTGAATTTTTATGGCACTGATAATGTAATAATGGTCTCCAAAAAGTGTCATTTGGGGTCAGATTTGTCGCAGTCCCACTAAAACTCTCCGACCGCCGCCATTACCAGTAAACCAATAAAAAATAAATAAAAGTCCCTAAATCTATCCCATAGTTTGTAGACGCTAAAACTTGCGCAAACCAATCAATATACGCCTATTGCGATTTTTTTTACCAAAAATATGTAGAAGAATTATCGGCCTAAACTGATGAATGCATTTGTTTTTTTGTTTAAATTGTCGGTCTTTGTTTGTTTATAGCGCAAAAAATACAAACCACAGAGGTGATCAAATACCACCAAAAGAAAGCTCTATTTGAAGGAAAAAAAGGACATAAGTTTTGTTTGGGTACAACGTCGCACGACCGCGCAATTGTCAGTTAAAACAATGCAGTGCCGTATTGCGAAAAAATGGCCTGGTCATTAAGGGGGCAAATTCTTCTGGGCCTAGTTAACATGCATGGTTAAGGACATTACAATATATCAATAAATGAAATGTATTGCAGTTTACCAGTCCTTGGATGTGGTGGCTGCATTAGTTTTCATTTTCAACAATAACAAAAAAAACTTTTGATCTTGCCAGAAATGTGATGTCGTTGTCATTTCCCATGAAATGAGCTAGAAGCAAAAACAATATTTCTTATGTAAATGGCACTGACTTTCAAAATTGTAATTTTGAATTTAATAAATGTGAATGGATTAGAATAGAATGGAAAAGAACAGACTAGAATGGAATAGAAAAGAATAGAATAAGAAAATAGAATAGACTTCAATAGAATAGCATAGAATAATAGAAAGAATATAACCATCTTTCGAAATATGAATACTAGAATTAAAAAAAGAGAATAGAAAAACAATAAACTAGAATAGAATTGAATAAAAATAGAAAGAATATAACCACCTGCCAAAATTCAAATTTTTAATAGAATAAATTTGAATTTAAATAGACTAGATAAGAATAGAATATTAACCACTTGCCGCCCTCCATATAGCAAAATGACGGCGGCAAATTGGTTTCAATATCCTGACTGGGCGTCTTATGATGTCCTGCAGGATAACAGCCGCTGCGCACCCGTGGGGGCGAGCATAGTGGCGATCAGTAGTGCGGTGTGTCAGTCTGACACACCGCCACACCGATCTCGGTAAAGAGCCTCTGTCGGAGGCTCTTTACCATGACGTGTCCAATCACGGCTGATCACGATGTAAACAGGAAGAGCCATTGATCGCCTTTTCCTCACTTGCGTCTGACAGACGTGAGTAGAGGAGAGCCGATCGGCTGCTCTACTGACAGGGGGGTCTGTGCTGATTGTTTATCAGTGCAGCCCCCCTCAGATCCCACCCAGGACCACCATCATGCTGTCCAGGACCACCATCATGCCACCTAGGACCACCAGGATGGCCATCCACACTGGCCCACCTGGTATGCCCCCCCTAGACCACCAGGGAAATACAAATCTGTGCCAAGGCAGCTGCCAATCAATGTCCAGGCAGCTGCCAATCAGTGCCCACTCACAATGCCTACCACTTCTAGTGCCACCAGAGATGCCTATCAGCGCCGCATATCAATGCTGCGTATCAGTGCCCATCAGTGCCCATTAGTGCCACGTATCAATGCCCATCAGTGCCCAGCAGTGCTGCCTATCAGTGCCACCCATAAGTACCCATCTTTGCAGCCTTTCAGTGTCCATCAGTGTCACCTATCAGTACCCATTAGTGCCCACCAGTGCCACCCATGAGTGCCTATTAGTGCCACCTATCAATGCCCATCAGTGCCACCAATCAGTGCCACCCATCAGTGCCACCTACCAGTGCCCATCGTCAGTGCCCGTCAGTGCCCGCTCATTGGTGCCCCCTCATTGATGCCACCTTATCAGTGCCACCTTATCAGTGCCCATCAGTGAAGGAGAAAACATACTTATTTACAGAATTTTATAACAGAAACAAAAGCAAAACTTTTATTTTTTTCAAAATTTTTGGTCTTTTTTTATTTGTTTAGCAAAAAATGAAAATAGCAGAGGTGATCAAATACCATCAAAAGAAAGCTCTATTTGTGGGAAAAAATAATAAAAATTCTGTTTGGGTACAGTGTAGCATTACCCCGCAATTGTCATTTAAACAGCGACAGTGCAGAAAGCTGAAAATTGGCCTGGGCAGGAAGGGGGGTAACAAATAAATGAACCGAAAACAATTAAATAAATTTACCGAATTGCACATTACGTAACATGCATGGTTAAGGACATTATAATATATCAATAAATGAAATGTATTGCAGTTTACCAGTCCTTGGATGTGGTGGCTGCATTTGTTTTCATTTTCAGCAATAACAAAAAAAAAAACACCTGTTGATCTTGCCAGAAATGTGATGTTGTTGTCATTTCCCATGAACTGAGCTGGGAGCGAAACAATGTTATCTTTCTTATGTAAACTGCTAATCCCATCACTCCCAAAAAATGGGCAGACATGTTTCAAGTCCAGCCTGGCTGGCAAGCATGAATTCCTCCATAGATACAGTGGAGAACTTAGTGAAGCCACCCAGGGACAAGTAGTGTGGGTTATTTGCTGGGTTACAAAGATAAAATAAAAGGGAAAAAGTGATTCGGATATGCTTTATTCTATGTAGGCTGCACTCACCTGGTGATTAAAGTCAGATAAATGACTTCCAGATGTCTTCATGAATCCAAGCATATCATGTAGGGCGATGGCCATAGAGTAAACCGCGAGATACACTTGGTGGGCATTACCGCCATGGAAGAAGTGTTGGATATCAGTAATATGTTCTGTGCCATTGCACTCATGAAGTGACCTTTTATAAATATTTTCAAAGAGCAGATTTTTGCGTTTATCTACAGAAGAACAACCAAATTCAGTCATCGACAGATCTTCAAGTAATTTGTCGTCTGGCTTTTTATGAGGTTGGAATTCATCAACAAAATTCTGAAATTCTGCAATACTTGTGGACTTGGCCCCAAAGGACAAACTACAATTAAATATTTCTGGGTATTTACCAATGAGGACAATGTTTGCCACCCAGACAGGACTAAGGATGATCGTTCCGTCTTCTACATAACCTCTTATAAAATGTACAAAGTCAGTGTCAAAATCAAACAACGCCCCACAGATTACAATGACATTGACAGATCCTTTTTTAATAGAATGTGCTTGTTCATCTAAATTTCTAAGCAAGGATGCCCGGCCACAAAATTGTAATGTAAAAAAAATGCAAATTTTATAGAGATTCATGACTTCCCTCAAAACCATATACTCTTCTGTCCCGCTGTCATCATTAGATCTAATAATTCCTATCCAGGTCCACCCAAAGTACTTCAGCATTTGAGCCAAGTTAGAATAAATTACAAAATCATTTCGAAGCATCCGGAACAAGGTTGGGAAAACCCTCTTTTCTTTCAGTGATGGACTGGTTGCACCATAACTGATCTATAAAACATGAATTGACAATGCTACAAAGCTGCATGATATATAAAAACATGGTGGACCTGGCTGGCCAAAAATTACTTTCTGGTTTTCAGCAGAAGCCTTTTTGTAATCAGTGATCAGTTCTAATTAGGGATGAGCTTAGTGTTTGGTCTGAACGCTAATTCAGATGTTCACGCAAAAGCCAAACACTTAGGGTGTTCAGCGTGGATGGACGTTCAGTGGTTGCTAAGGAACCAGCAGCTGTTTGCACCCACTGTTTCCTTACCAACCACTGACATAACCCATTATTGTACAGTCCACGGCCAAGTAGGCAAATGGGCGGGTAATGGAGCGGGTGATATCATTACCTTTATATGGCCACATGGTTAAATTTGGGAAATTACTTTAACCTGGACAGTGAATGTGGGGATGGGGCCCTTGTCCTTATCAATAGAAAGACAAAGTGCTTTGCTGAGGGGTCCTACCTGGCAAAGCTCAATACACATGTTGAGGGCATGTGACTCTTGTCCCCACCATTCTTGGCCAGTCAGGCTGTATGCTCAGGTTAAGGGTCTGGAGTGGATTTTTAGAGGGACCTCATGCATTTTTTTTTTTTTTTTGCATGGACTTCACTTCAAAACCAAGGAATTCCTGAGGGACCTCACACCCTTTTCAAAATTGTATTTTGCATTTTTACCCCCTTCCTGCCCAGGACAATCTTCAGCTTTCAGCGCTATCGCGCTTTGAATGGCCATTGTGCGGTCATGGAACACTGTACCCAAACTGAATAAATGGTGGTGTTTGCGCTGTGTGAAAGAGAGTGTGTGGGAGAGGCAAAAGGAATGAGGGTGGTACTGCTTATATGTAAAGAGAAAGTGTTGTGAAAATGATATCAAACAAAAATCATATAAATAAACGTGATATAATCCTGATATAAACGTGACAAATCAATTAGCTTAATCAAGTGGATAAAATGTCAAGTAAAACAAATAAACGTGATCCAGTGAAATAAAAGTCCATATATAAATAAAACAGTGATGGGTGAAGGCTCAACAAAAAGTCTGCGTGACTGTAATCAATGAATCCCACCACCAAGATAGCACAAAATGCTGAAAAAACGCCAATCTTCAGTGATGACACCTGTGTGTCTGCAAGCATCTCACCTTACTGCCGTAAGGTATACAGCATGGGTTAATCACAGATGCAAAGTATGATGATTCCCTCCTGGCTGTGTTTTATTGCTTGGATGATCTCTGTAGCAGGTTTCCAGCATATGGAGAAAGAAATTAATAACATAATTCCGTAAGATAAATGAAGGGGATGGGATAAAAGCAGATCCTAAAGTGATGCACTCACTTTTAAAATAAGGAGCATAGACAACAATCCACGAACGCCGAGTTCCTAAGCCCCTGTGTATGATCCTGGGTCTGCTCTTGCACCAACACGTTTCCGATAGAGACTCAATGGATGGTTTTAAAATATGGAAAGAGAAACGCCCAAAGCATAATCCCGTATTTAAAACAATTTATTGTGATAACAAAGCAAAAAAACAAACTCACATTTGTAATGATACGAAATACAGCCAACCATGAGCGCGAGCTCGTCTCCTTCAGTCAGATGTGAATGTACCTAATGCTCCAATCCCGACGCGTATCGACACGTCCCCTGATAAAGTCACATGACGTGATGATACGCGTCGGGATTAGAGCACTAGGTACATTAAGATGTGTTAAGGTGTTAAGATTCTAATCAGACTCAAAAGATCTGTTATGCATTTGGGGGGGTAATCTCTACACTTATGTCTTGGGGTTTTTTTTATTCTTGCTGTAGGATGTCCTAATTCAAAAAGTACATTTACAAAGAAAAAAAAACAGCTTGGCTCATTATTATTTTTAAAATACTATTACATGATATATATACGGCATTTGACATAAATCATTGTGCCCACTTACAGGGCACTCAGCAGGAGGGAGGGCCAGAAGCTGGGACCAGAGAAGAAGAGGATCTGGGCCAGTGGCGGCCCATCCATTAGGGGTGCAGGGGCGCCGCCCCCCTATCCATGCGTCTGGTGCCCTAATCTATGTATGTGGTATAATAAGTCTAATTTACCCCGTGGTGGGGAGTTTTGTTTGTCAACAAGGACCGGCACCCAGGGAACCACAGGCGCTGTCAGGTAGGGCATATACACTACTTTGATCATTTGAAATACCTAAATTGGACTTATTATACCACATACCCTATCCGGCTTGTTAAAGGGATGGAAGCCTTTTGGCTCACCATCTGTAACCTATCTCATATCACTACTCAAAAGTGCATTTAAAAGCTGCTATTCATGAAAGAGGCCCTTCATTTGGCTGTTTAGTGCCTCTCTATACTCCCCTTGGAGCCGGTCAAGTAAGATTTTCTCTCTCCCTTCCCCTCTTCTCCTTTACGGTGGCTTGGATGCCTCGTGCTTCCCATATTTTGGTCATGTACCAATAGGATCCCCTGAGGATGCTTTGGGCAAAACACGTAGTGATCTATTGGTTCTGGCATTGTGATCCTGTCGGTTGGCCTTCAGATAGAAGACTATTGTGAAGGAATACACTCAATACTTTTGATGCCACTCGTACAGGTTTCCTTGTTTAGCAATATCTGTTAAAGATCGGAGAATGTATATGTATAGTGACATATCTATGCACTTGTCTTTGTGACATGTTTTTATGAAGATATTGAATAAATGTTGATACTTTATTTATACTTTTGAGTACCCCCTTTTTTCCCCATTGGGATTATAGTGGCAGACCTTAAAGTCTGTTTTCCAATTTCACTTTTTCTACTTATCATGATTACAGATGATGTGATAAAACCATAAAAAATAAATAACCCAAAAGTAAGCTAATATATATATTTTGTATTTTTTTTGTTTAACAATAAATAAAAAAGGTAAAAATAAAATTCATTATTTTTTGTAAGTAGTACACAGTTACATAGTTAATCTGGTTGAAAAAAGACACAAGTCCAGGTTAACCAACCGAAAAAAAAAAAAAAAACACACACACACACAAATAGAAAACCTCCATATATACACTATTCTGTACCCACAGTTGAGGAAGGTAAAAAAACTAAATAAAGCATGATACAATTTGCTCCAGCAGGGTAAAAAATCCTTCCTGATCCCCCAAGAGGCAATTAGATACTCCCTGGATCAACTATAAATTAGTATTCAGTTAAATTATGTACATTTAGGAAATAATCACTGCTTTTTTTTTTTTTTTTAAAGCAATCTACTGAGTTGGCCAGAACCGGCTCTTGGTGGAGTCTATTCCACATTTTCACAGCTCTTACTATGAATAAGTCTTTCCATATTTGGAGATGAAATCTCTTTTCCTCAAGACATAAAGAATGCCCCCTTGTGCTCTGTGATGACCCTAAAATTTAATAACTCATCTCCAAGTTCCCTTTATGGACCACTTATGTAGCACCCTGGTGTTTAGGCAGGGTTGCTCCTAAATAGGGATGAGCCGAACACCCCCCTGTTCGGTTCGCACCAGAACATGCGAACAGGAAAAAAGTTTGTTCGAACACACGAACACCGTTAAAGTCTATGGGACACGAACATGATTAAACAAAAGTGCTAATTTTAAAGGCTTATATGCAAGTTATTGTCATAAAAAGTGTTTGGGGACCTGGGTCCTGCCCCAGGGGACATGGATCAATGCAAAAAAAAGTTTTAAAAACGGCCGTTTTTTCAGGAGCAGTGATTTTAATAATGCTTAAAGTCAAACAATAAAAGTGTAATATCCCTTTAAATTTTGTACCTGGGGGGTGTCTATAGTATGCCTGTAAAGGGGCGCATGTTTCCTGTGTTTAGAACAGTCTGACAGCAAAATGACATTTTGAAGGAAAAAACTCATTTAAAACTACCCGCGGCTATTGCATTGCCGACAATACACATAGAAGTTCATTGATAAAAACGGCATGGGAATTCCCCAAAGGGGAACCCCGAACCAAAATTAAAAAAAAAAATGACGTGGGAGTCCTCCTAAATTCCATACCAGGCCCTTCAGGTCTGGTATGGATATTAAGGGGAACCCCGGCCAAAATTTTACAAAAAAAATGACGTGGGGTTCCCCCTAAATTCCATACCAGACCCTTCAGGTCTGGTATGGATTTTAAGGGGAACCCCGCGCAAAAAAAAAAAAAAAAAACGGCGTGGGGTCCCCCCAAAAATCCATACCAGACCCTTATCCGAGCACGCAACCTGGCAGGCCGCAGGAAAAGAGGGGGGGACGAGAGTGCGGCCCCCCCTCCCTCCTGAACCGTACCAGGCCACATGCCCTCAACATTGGGAGGGTGCTTCGGGGTAGCCCCCCAAAACACCTTGTCCCCATGTTGATGAGGACAAGGGCCTCATCCCCACAACCCTGGCCGGTGATTGTGGGGGTCTGCGGGCAGGGGGCTTATCGGAATCTGGAAGCCCCCTTTAACAAGGGGACCCCCAGATCCCGGCCCCCCCCTGTGTGAAATGGTAAGGGGGTACAAAAGTACCCCTACTATTTCACTAAAAAACTGTCAAAAATGTTAAAAATGACAAGAGACAGTTTTTGACAATTCCTTTATTAAAATGCTTCTTCTTTCTTCTATCTTCCTTCATCTTCTGGTTCTTCTGGCTCTTCTGGCTCTTCTGGTTCTTCCTCCGGCGTTCTCGTCCAGCATCTCCTCCGCGGCGTCTTCTATCTTCTTCTCCTCGGGCCGCTCCACACCCATGGCATGGGGGGGAGGCTCCCGCTCTTCTCTTCTTCTTTTCTTCTCTTCTTCTCTTCTTCATTTTCTTCTCCGGGCCGCTCCGCAATCCATGCTGGCATGGAGGGAGGCTCCCGCTGTGTGACAGCGCTCCTCGTCTGACAGTTCTTAAATAACGGGGGGGCGGGGCCACCCGGTGACCCCGCCCCACTCTGACGCACGGTGACTTGACGGGACTTCCCTGTGACGTCACGGGGAATGCCACAGGGAAGTCCCGTCATGTCCCGTGCGTCAGAGGGGGGCGGGGTCACCGAGTGGCCCCGCCCCCGTTATTTAAGAACTGTCAGACGAGGAGCGCCGTCACACAGCGGGAGCCTCCCTCCATGCCAGCATGGATTGCGGAGCGGCCCGGAGAAGAAAATGAAGAAGAGAAGAAGAGAAGAAAAGAAGAAGAGAAGAGCGGGAGCCTCCCCCCCATGCCATGGGTGCGGAGCGGCCCGAGGAGAAGAAGATAGAAGACGCCGCGGAGGAGATGCTGGACGAGAACACCGGAGGAAGAACCAGAAGAGCCAGAAGAACCAGAAGAACCAGAAGATGAAGGAAGATAGAAGAAAGAAGAAGCATTTAAATAAAGGAATTGTCAAAAACTGTCTCTTGTCATTTTTAACATTTTTGACACTTTTTTCGTGAAATGGTAGGGGTACTTACATACCCCTTTACCATTTCACACGGGGGGGGCCGGGATCTGGGGGTCACCTTGTTAAAGGGGGCTTCCAGATTCCGATAAGCCCCCCGCCCGCAGACCCCCACAACCACCGGCCAGGGTTGTGGGGATGAGGCCCTTGTCCTCATCAACATGGGGACAAGGTGTTTTGGGGGGCTACCCCAAAGCACCCTCCCAATGTTGAGGGCATGTGGCCTGGTACGGTTCAGGAGGGAGGGGGGGCCGCACTCTCGTCCCCCCCTCTTTTCCTCCGGCCTGCCAGGTTGCGTGCTCGGATAAGGGTCTGGTATGGATTTTTGGGGGGACCCCACGCCGTTTTTTTTTTTTTTTTTTGGCGTGGGGTTCCCCTTAAAATCCATACCAGACCTGAAGGGTCTGGTATGGAATTTAGGGGGAACCCCACGTCATTTTTTTTTTTTAATTTTGGCCGGGGTTCCCCTTAATATCCATATCAGACCTGAAGGGCCTGGTATAGAATTTAGGGGGACTCCCACGTCATTTTTTTTTTTTAATTTTGGTTCGGGGTTCCCCTTTGGGGAATTCCCATGCCGTTTTTATCAATGAACTTCTAAGTGTATTGTCGGCAATGCAATAGCCGCGGGTAGTTTTAAATGCGTTTTTTCCTTCAAAATGTCATTTTGCTGTCAGACTGTTCTAAACACAGGAAACATGCGCCCCTTTACAGGCATACTATAGACACCCCCCAGCTACGAAATTTAAAGGGATATTACACTTTTATTGATTGACTTTAAGCATTATTAAAATCACTGCTCCTGAAAAAACGGCCGTTTTTAAAACTTTTTCTGCATTGATCCATGTCCCCTGGGGCAGGACCCAGGTCCCCAAACACTTTTTATGACAATAACTTGCATATTAGCCTTTAAAATTAGCACTTTTGATTTCTCCCATAGACTTTTAAAGGGTGTTCCGCGGCATTCGAATTTGCCGCGAACACCCCAAATTGTTCGCTGTTCGGCGAACTTGCGAACAGCCAATGTTCGAGTCGAACTCGAAGCTCATCCCTACTCCTAAATTTACCTGCCAGGTATAGCTGCCTTGTCTGCCATGGCTAATTGTTAAGGAGCAATTCATTTCACTTTAAGTCTGTAATTGCTGCACTTCTCTCTTTTGCCGCTAGGTAGCCGGGTACTTGGTGGTATTAGATATGAGAAGGGCAATGCAAGGTCAGATTATGGGTGTATGGGGTATCCCAGCTATTGGGCAGGGGTTTTCTTGAATCCCTTGGCCTGCTGGGAGAACCTATATATTTGGGTGGAGTCCGGTGTTCTGTGCCACCTGGGCGGCTGTCTGGGTAGAGTGGTTTTTAACCCTGTACTACTGCCCGGGAGTTTCTTTTCTTAGGTGTTTATCTATGTTAAGTTTTAACCTTGATATATGCGTTTATATATTTTTAAAGCGTAATGTCTTATGTAGTCTCTCATTAATATGTTTATATGACTTATAGCTAAATTTTACATTTATTATAAATGTGTTGGTATAAAGTTTGCTTTGTACGTACATGGACGGTTATATTGCTAGTTTTTATTTTCTGTGAACAATCAGTAATGGTTATATCCACATGTTGGATTCACTTATACACACATATTAATTTATCCCATCACTTCCTATATTGCATCTTCACGTCCACACCGTGCGATTCATTCATTGGTCTTTTTATTGTAATATTACGCCACTTTTTGTTATTTTTACATTTTATCACTTTCTTATTTTACCTTATCATACTCAATAATTTTCAATAAGTGTTTAATAATTTAATATTTACTCACAGCACTTATATATATATATATATATATATATATATATATATATACATTTATTAGATATTAATAGTTTTTTTCTTTTATATTACACATTTATACTCATTTTTATACACATGCGCTCTTTATCATACATTCGATATGTATATTATTTATGCTTTTCATTTTATATTTTTTTATTTTTCACATTCTTTTTCAGCACCAATACAAGTCTTATTTATTTCACATTTCTTGTTTCATTATCCTTTTTCACTATTCTCTCACTATTTATATATATATATATATATATATATATATATATATATATATATACACACATATATCTATTTTATCCATACATGTTTCATATATTTACACATTTTTACAACACCTCATTGGTGTTTTCTTTTATGTATATTTTTTTTCACACATCCATGTCCTCCACTTTACAATCACAATCGATCATGTGAAATTGGATTGTTAATTTTCACTCAGTGTTGCTGCCCATGATAGCTAATTAATGATTTTTTTTTTCTCTTTTACACCTGTGCTCACTAAAGAGCTTGAGTTCCAATCTAATCATTTAGCCACGTGTGTTTAACTCCCAGCAACAGCATATATTCGATTTCCTGTGATGTGTTTGTCAGCTATGAGTAAGCACTAACGTAGTGCGAAACGTCAGCTCTGTTCCTGTCTGCTGTTATCCTGTAATTGATGTGCATCTTCTTAAAGCGGAGTTCCACACAAAAATGGAACTTCCGCTTTTCGGAAGGGTCTGGTATCTAGCTCGAGAACCGAGCGGGTTCTCGGCATCCCCTGCTGACATCGCTGGACCCTGGGACAGGTAAGTGGCCACGTATTAAAAGTCAGCAGCTGCAGTATTTGTAGCTGCTGGCTTTTAATATTTTTTTTTGGGGCGGTTTAGGTGGACCCCCGCTTTAATAAACAAGGCTAATTTATGAGTGCGGCTGTCTAGAATTCATTCCTGTTTACGGCTGTCTGGGTGGACGTGTGTTGTATTTCCCAGGCTGCTAGATCAGAGTTTGGGCCTATCCCGGGCACATCTAGCTGCTAGGCTGTCTGAGGGCCTATCCAGAAGCAAGAGAACAGTGCAGGGTTGGGATTGTGGCTTGCAGTCCAATCAGAAGTGACGGTTGTGCTGGCCGGAGAACCTGTCATGGTCGGAGGTAGAAGGGAAAGCAGTTGCCACTAAGGGACCAACCACCTTGTTACCAGGGACCACAGTGAGTAGCTGAAGCCAGCTTTGTGTGTCAAGCTAGGGGTGCGAGCAGGCCAGTGGGGTGAAGCTTGAGAAATATCTTGAGTGCCAAGCTAGGGACCCAGCAGCGAGGCGGGGGTGATGCTTGAGGAAGATACCACCCTGAAGATTGGACGGCTCACCTTTTATTCTCCTCTACATCATTGAGTGTGGTTTACCATATCTATCTATCTATCTATCTATCTATCTATCTATCTATCTATCTATCTATCTATCTATCTATCTATATATATATATATATATATATATATATTCTACAGGCAATTGTCGCATCTTCTCCTGACGAGTGAAGGTATTCACGAAACGCGTCAAGCTATGAGTTACATCCGATGCCACATTCATATCAGTTATCTCCTGATATACCTGCATATCATGTGATCACAGACATAGTTATCGGGCATGCCACCTTTGGCACTTGTAGGCTATACCATTGCTTTATACGCAACTACCCCACTATCATGTACCCATTATGATATGTGTTTCTT
This sequence comes from Aquarana catesbeiana, assembly GCF_042186555.1. Taxonomy (NCBI): domain Eukaryota; kingdom Metazoa; phylum Chordata; class Amphibia; order Anura; family Ranidae; genus Aquarana; species Aquarana catesbeiana. Next base: position 9,507,758 of record NC_133334.1, on the reverse strand, counting down.
GATTGTACTCTGTATCTACCATGCCTATTTTTTGTGCTATCTATATGTGTGCATATTATATGAAACCTTTTTCAATGACTACTATGTTACGAATTAAATAGTTTTTAACCCTTACCTCCACATTCCCACTGCTTCATTTAAAGTCCCAAATTTCCTTTGCTATGTATCTGAAATAGGGATGGAGGCACTTAACCGTGCCTCATTTAAAGTCCCAAATCCCCCACATTATAAATTATATACAGGGATGGAAGCAGTCGGAAATTGGATTGACAGTGTTCCCCTGCCATCCACGTGTGAGGATTGCTCTTAAGATGTCTGTATACCCCACCGGGATCTGTACATCTAGGATAATCTAAATACTGTGTTTAATCATATATGCATTCACTATTTTTACAAATATCATTATTAGATGGCATTTCGGGCACCGGTCTTGTGTTCTCACATGATTACCAACAACTTTGTTTATTGCACACTTATCGTTCGCCAGTGTGATATGCCTCTGTGGTTTATTGGGCTTCATGGTGGTGCTGGGGAGTTTTCCCTCTCTATGGGGGCTGCGATGCGCTCTGTGGGTCCCCCCTTCCTCCCCTTACACCTTTGAGTGTTCGGGAAGTTTGGGGGGGACGCCCCTCAGCGCATCGGCGCCACTCTCCTTGCGTTGTGCATGTGACATCAGTCACGATGCCACCACACTGATGTACTGAGTATCCATCTACATGCTCCCTGTCAGGGAGGTCTGGCGCCAATCGCTGAGCAATTAATGAGCTCAGGTGCGGATGCCGTCCCCCCTGATGTGCACGCACGTGGCACTGGTGACGTGTACTCTATATTCCCCACTTGGAGCAGGCTGTCTACACGGCTGGTATCCTTTTGGGGTTTTTCCGCGTACCATTTTTTGATCCGCTGGTATGACATGGATGCAGCAATTGGGTAAGGGCCCCTTGGTTTATTGGTATCACTCTTTTATTTCATTATATCTCTTCATTTTGGTTGTTATGTCTCCTGCTACTTCCCACATCTCTCTTTTATCAATTACAGCCTTTTTTTCACCAACACTATTAATATCCTTTTTTAGCAACATGCACATTTGTCATCCAGTTAACCTTTCCCCACACCATCACTTCATGTATCCATACTGGGTTTATTGTCTATTAATTACTTCAAAATAATCTACTGCTGTTCGTATTACATACTATATTTAATATTCATTCCCAGATACTCCTGTTTGATGAGCCACCTACCACCACTGTGTATACATGGATATCATCCTTACACTCATGTATTCTCTCACACTATCCTATGCTGCAATCCTGTATACATGCCACCTCAGCCCCTGTGGAGAGGTCTGTATTCTCTGGCTCACCTTGTGACGTTTATTGCACGCTTTATCAGCTGCCCGACTTGGTAAGTGTGCTTGGCCAATCACTTTGAGTAAAAGCCTACTTATTTTATTCTCCTCTACATTGAGTGTGGTTTACCATATCTATATATATATATATTCTACAGGCAATTGTCGCATCTGCTCCTGACGAGTGAAGGTATTCACAAAACGCGTCGAGCTATGAGTTACATCCGATGCCACATTCATATCAGTTATCTCCTGACATACCTGCATATCATGTGATCACAGACATAGTTATCCGGCATGCCACCTTTGGCACTTGTAGGCTATACTATTGCTTTATATGCAACTACCCCACTATCATGTACCCATTATGATATGTGTTTCTTGATTGTACTCTGTATCTACCATGCCTATTTTTTGTGCTATCTATATGTGTGCATATTATATGAAACCTTTTTCATTGACTACTATGTTACGAATTAAATACTTTTTTACCCTTACCCTTCCCACTGCTTCATTTAAAGTCCCAAACTTCCTTTGCTATGTACCCTGAAGATTGGAGGAGCTCAAGGGATTTAGTGACAGTGAATCACCTGGTCTAGCGAGAGACTGGGAGTTCAGAGGGCTGAAGAACTACAAGAAGTGATTGTAGTGGAAGCGAAGAAACTGTTACACTTTGTGTTAGGAACTGTTAAAGACTGTTGCCATGGGAGACAGCATTCCTATACATGCAGATGTGGTGTCTTGCTGGATACCTTTCCCTGAATGGCTGTTCTCCTGTTAAAGTCTCAGAGTCTGCCAATTATTCTCTCCCAAAGTTCTGTTAAGAGAAATAAAATCTCTTTTGAATTCAAGAAGTGTCTGATGCCCAATCAATCTACCTTGCATTACACCCACTATGCCATGCAACCCACCATATACAGAAGGATGTCAGCTATCTCTGGCCCTGGAGGTTCTCATTAGACTGAAGGAGGCCTGGGACCTTGCTACACTTACATAGTATTAATTGATCACATTGAGCTGGACTTGTTCTATAACACTAAAGATGTTTTGACATTTATCCAAGTAGCTTCCTCTGTTATAATGAATGACAGAATGAAGCCCCATCATTTATTTCCACATGGGTCACTTAATCACCCAGAATCAAACACCATGGAGGGTGTCAATGCAGATGCTGATTGTCCCAGAACATGATGGGACGTGTTTGTGTTCTAATTACATAATCCAAACCCTATGGTGCCATGGCATCTGGAACAGGTAATAATTACTCCGGTCATATAGCTATAAGTGTTAATCGTTATCAAATTGCCAGTGTAGAATTGTTAAAATATTATATGTAGATGATATTGAAGACCATTTACAATGGTTCTGGCTGGTAAGGCCATTGCTATATGATCAGATCTGAACATTTGAAAATGAAATTTAGACCTTCTCACAATAAACTGTTTTAATGGAGTCAACCTAAATTCTAAAAGAAAAAATGCTTTACTGACCTGTACATAATGATATAAAGCCAATATCTGTGCTATAGATGTGGTGGTTTCAGAGCTCTGGTCTCCAATGAAGCCCAGTATTTTTTTACGTTCTCTGCAAGAGTAATTTGGGACCATCTTTCCTGGTCCAGATAAAATCTGCAATGTGTTTTTTATCGCCTTTCTGCTCTCCCGACAGGAGTCATATACGTGATATCCAAGAGTAATATTTGGTAACATTGTAGGGTTATTGTTAATTTCTTCAATGGCAAAAAAAAAAGTCAACAGATCCTTATAAAAGTGTGGCTGAGGACTGCAAAACAAAAAAAAGTATGATTTGGGGTTTTCAGTTATTTTGGGGGTATATTGGTTTTTATTTTATGTTGAGAAAGGACCTTCATTTTAGAGTACAGTTTAGTTTAGTTTTATATTGATGGGGCCTATATTTAAGTTTGGGTAGTCAAAGCAAAGCATTCACATGTTGCTTACCATCTTTTCTTGAAGATGTCTTTTGTTTGCAGCACACCGCTACATCATTTGAAAGAACAACTGTGTAAAAGTAGTGTACACTTTTACCATCTCACACTATATCACTCACATTCATTGCACCCCCTGTTCCAATAGACAAAATAAAAGTTAGACATATGCCAGTTAGGCCTACTATCCCTAACTCAAACTGTTCTTCTACTGCCCAATTTTACTCTGCGGTATCCTCTACAGTATATTAATCCTTGTAGTAAAACTCCAACCTGTGCTTCTTGACTTCTAGTACATTTCATCCTTGCTTTGCACATTAAAAGTGAAAGTAGTAGGCTGAGGAAGAGGTGAGCATGCCTCAAAACGCATTTCTATTGCGCATGCCCAGAATGTGACGTCAGATGAGGGAGTTCCTTGTGTCCGTGGTGGCTCTTTCAGGTCCCGTGCCCAGGGGATTCCACAATGGGATCGGTGCCCACCATCCAGGCTGTCCCATGCCTGTGGCCAAAGTTGGAGAGACTTTCCTTGTGAGACTTTGATGTTCCACCATTGCTCACAATACCCACCTGTACTTTGTCATCTTTGTGAGTGCAGTTTTATTGTTTCATAAATGTATATGCTTTTATTACTTACTACACTATGGTGTATTTGCACTGTGATTTTTTCTCCTTGTTTCCATGCACCCACTCCTGTATACCCAACATCATTACCTACACAGATAGAGTAGTAGGCTGCCATTTAGTTTTGAGCTGCCCACCTTTATCTTTGTATAATTTGTTATTGTGGTTAAAGTGGTTGTAAACCCTGTTAAACCACTTGTACCTACAGGTAAGCCTATAAGAAGGCTTACCCGTAGGTACTGTAAAAATCTCCTAAACCTGCACAGTTTAGGAGATATTTACCATATACGCTTGCACCACGAGTTTAAATCCTATGGGTAATAGGTCTGTGAAGGTTCTCATTTATTCAGGTCACGGTATAGCTAGTCATAGTCACATTCATTCATGTAATGGTAAAGACAATTCATAGCTTATCAAAGCCACTTCTTCACTGAATTCTGTAACAGGGAAGACAATGCAGGAGAAGAATTAGGGACGGGGACAAAGCTTACCACCCCATAACACCCTGAGCAAGGACCTCCAGGCTTTATTTTAACCACTTCAGCTCAGGAAGGTTTACCCCCCTTCCTGTCCAGCCCATTTTTTGTGATACGGCACTGCTTTGCTTTAACTGGCTATTGCGTGGTCGTGCTGTACCCAAATAAAATTGATGTCCTTTTTTCCCCACAAATAGAGCTTTCTTTTGGTGGTGTTTGGTCACCTCTGCAGTTTTTATTTTTTGAGCTATAATCAAAAAAAAAGACAATTTTGAAAAAAATATATATATTTTTTACTTTCTGCTATAAAACATTTTCAATAAATAAAAAAAAAAATCAAATTTCTTCATCAATTTAGGCCAATACGTATTCTGCTACATATTTTTGGCAAAAAAGATTGCAAAAATATTGATTGGTTTGTGCAAAAGTTATAGCGTCTACAAACTTTGAGATAGATTTATGGACTTTAGATTTTTTTTGTTTTTACTAGTAATGGTGGTGACTAGCCATTTTTAGTGGAACTGCGACATTGCGGCGGACAAATCTGACACTAGAAGTAGAGCTGCACGATTCTGGCTAAAATGAGCTCATCTACACACAGAAGTTCATCCCTTTGATCCAACAACGAAAAGCTACAATGTTTATAGTTAATCTACTAAAGTGGACAATGTTGTGAAATACTTGGCAGGCTGCCCGGGTTTTATCTTTTGACAGCTGAGTGAGCAGAGAACTCTCTACACTTGTTACATGAAAGAATTGGGAATTTCTCCATAGAGATCGTGAGCGGGGTTGAATCGAGATCACGATTTTTTAATGAGTAATCGTGCAGCTCTAACACTAATTTACACTTTTTGTGGACCATTGACACTAATATAGTGATCAGTGCTAAAATAAAGACTGCATTGTTACTGTATAAATGACACTGGCAGGGAAGGGGTTAACATCAGAGGTGATCAACGGGTTAAGTGTGCTCCTAGGGGGTGCTTTATAACTGTGTGGGGGATGGACTGACTGGAGGAAGAAAGAAATCTGTGTTCCTGATCAGCAGAGACGCAAGATCTCTCTCTTCCTGTCTGAGAGAACGATGGTCTGCCTTGTTTACATAGGCAGACCACTGTTCTGCCTCTCCTACGAATGATCGCGGGTGGACAGCGGGCATTGTGGCCACCGGACCCGCTGATTGGCTCCCGCTGTGTCCAATCACAATAGGGGTTTGGTCACACTATATGGTCATATAGTGCTAAGCCCACTTACTGCGACAAAGTACCCCGAATTAGTGGGTCCTACACTAGTAATAGAATGGAAGATCCTTTGCCTCAACCATGGGAGCTGAACTCCTCTATGTGGGAGAACTGAAGGGAATACATCCTAAACACTGGTGGCCACTAATAAGAGGTAATGAGGAGGGGGAGGGGTGCTCCAGCCCAAAAAACCTGGTCAGGGCCTATTACAATATACAAGAACATATTTGGGGGGCACACCATACAATGCGTTTAAATTCAAGATGGTGCTTCTATAAGACCTACAAACAGTACAAAATATTTTACAGCGCACACATACAAGAATTACATTTCCTGCAGGGCTAGTTAAAAACACCTGAACATATTCAAAAAATACGGGGGTTTGGTCACACTATATGGTCATATAGTGCTAAGCTCACTTACTGCGACAAAGCCTAGCCCTGCAGGAAATGTCATTCTTGTATGTGTGCGCTGTAAAATATTTTGTACTGTTTGTAGGTCTTATAGCAGCACCATCTTGAATTTAAACGCATTGTATGGTGTGCCCCCCAAATATGTTCTTGTATATTGTAATAGGCCCTGACCAGGTTTTTTGGGCTGGAGCACCCCTCCCCCTCCTCATTACCTCTTATTAGTGGCCACCAGTGTTTAGGATGTATCCCCTTCAGTTCTCCCACATAGAGGAGTTCAGCTCCCATGGTTGAGGCAAAGGATCTTCCATTCTATTACTAGTGTAGGACCCACTAATTTGGGGTACTTTGTCGCAGTAAGTGGGCTTAGCACTATATGACCATATAGTGTGACCAAACCCCCGTATTTTTTAAATATGTTCAGGTGTTTTTAACTAGCCCTGCAGGAAATGTCATTCTTGTATGTGTGCGCTGTAAAATATTTTGTACAATCACAACAGGGATCACGTTGTTACCCTGATGAAGTCACGTGGGCGTGACGCTACGCTTTGGGACAGACAGGCTTACCGGAAGTGACGTTTTTTGTGCACAAGCTCGCGGCTCGTAGTTTACATGCTTTTAACTTGCTTTGGTCATGTGAGTACCCCAGCTCGAAGCTGAATAAAGTACATTTTGTTTTTACCTTATCACACTATTTGGAACCCCCTTTTTCTTCCACATATCTTCATGGGTGAACCTGGGAGGGGTACCCAAAACACACACTCAATTTAAGAAGTACATCTTTACACTCTATCTCTGCAGGAATTTTCAATTAAAGGCCACCTAGAGGAAACCATTGGTATCTATCCATAAAAGCTTGTAACAAGATCGTCCAGGACATCTATTGTTTTCTACACGCTGTTACTTTACAGCTGTAAAGTAAGAGGCCATCTTGCACCTAGGTGTCACTGCACAAGAAAGAAAAGACACCCACCTTTATGTCACCTCAATATTTGTATTTTGTGCAAGAGCCTTTTCACCTTTATAAGATATCACTTCTATTACTGAAGATTTTAAGTTTTTTTTATTTCACTGATCATCACTAAGGATGAGCTTCGAGTTCGAGTCGAACTCATGTTCGACTCGAACATCGGCTGTTCGCCAGTTCGCCGAACAATTTGGAGTGTTCGCGGCAAATTCGAAAGCCGCGGAACACCCTTTAAAAAGTGTTTGGAGACTTGGGTCCTGCCCCAGGGGACATGGATCAATGCAAATTTTTTTTTAAAAACGGACGTTTTTTCGGGAGCACTGATTTTAATAATGCTTAAAGTGAAACAATAAAAGTGTAATATTCCTTTAAATTTCGTACCTGGGGGGTGTCTATAGTATGCCTGTAAAGGGGCGCATGTTTCCTGTGTTTAGAACAGTCTGACAGCAAAATGACATTTCAAAGGAAAAAAAAAGTCATTTAAAACTACTCGCAGGCTGCAGCTATTAATGAATTGCTGGTCCAACAATACACATAAAAGTTCATTGATAAAAACGGCATGGGAATTCCCCACAGGGGAACCCTGAACCAAAATAAAATTTAAAAAAATGACGTGGGGGTCCCCCTAAATTCCATACCAGGCCCTTCAGGTCTGGTATGGATATTAAGGGGAACCCCGGCCAAACTTTAATAAAAAAAATGGCGTGGGGTCTCCCCAAAAATCCATACCAGACCCTTATCTGAGCACGCAACCTGGCAGGCCACAGGAAAAGAGGGGGGACGAGAGAGTGCCCCCCCTCCTGAACCGTACCAGGCCACATGCCCTTCAGTCCTGAAGGGTCTGGTATAGATTTTGAGGGGGACTCCACGCCATTTTTAAAAAAATTTTTGGCAGGGGTTCCCCTTAATATCCATACCAGACCTGAAGGGCCTGGTATGGAATTTAGGGGGACCCCCACGTCATTTTTTTTTTAAATTTTGGTTCGAGGTTCCCTTTGGGGAATTCCCATGCCGTTTTTTATCAATGAACTTTTATTTGGATTGTCGGACCGGCAATTCATTAATAGCCGCGAGTAGTTTTTTGCTGTCAGACTGTTCTAAACAAGGGAAACATGTGCCCCTTTAAAGGCATACTATAGACACCCCCCAGGTACGAAATTTAAAGGAATATTACACTTTTATTGTTTCACTTTGAGCATTATTAAAATCACTGCTCCTGAAAAAATGGCCGTTTTTAAAACTTTTTTTTGCATTGATCCATGTCCCCTGGGGCAGGACCCAGGTCCCCAAACACTTTTTATGACAATAACTTGCATATAAGCCTTTAAAATTAGCACTTTTGATTATTCATGTTCGTGTCCCATAGACTTTAACGGTGTTCACGTGTTCGAACAAATTTTTTGCCTGTTCGCATGTTCTGGTGCAAAGTGAACAGGGGGGTGTTCGGCTCATCCCTAATCATCACTGTTTGTTGCAGCAAGATTTTAATGTTTATGTATTTATTCTATTTGTAGCAGCGCAGCACCAGTCACTTTATATACAGGAATCATGTACAGGTACGTTATTTTGCGCTTTGGTCTGCCCTGCCGCAGTAAATGTACATGGGGCGGTCCTTAAGTGGTTAATGAAAGCTACAGATTTATAGAGATTGAAAATGACTTTTGACATTAACATGTTAAAGCTTCTATGAGATTTTAGTGATTGGGATCACGTCTATTCTAATATCAGGTTACGTCTGATTGCTTTCCTGTATGTGAAGTCTAATGCCCTGTACACATGATCGAACATTGATCGGACATTCCGGCAACAAGATCCATTGGATTTTTTCCGACGGATGTTGGCTCAAACTTGTCTTGCATACACACGGTCGCACAAAGTTGTCGGAAAATCTGATCGCTCTGAACGCGGTGACGTAAAACACTTACGTCGGGACTATAAACGGGGCAGTAGCCGATAGCTTTCGTCTCTTAATTTATTCTGAGCATGCGTGGCACTTTGTGCATCGGAGTTGTGTACACACCATCGGAATTTAAACGATCGGATTTTGTTGTCGGAAAATTTTATATCCTGCTCTCAAACTTTGTGTGTCAGAAATCCCGACGAAAAAAGTCAGATGGAGCCCACACACGATCGGAATTTCCGACAACACAATCCGATCGCACTTTTTCCATCGGAAAATCCGACTGTGTGTACAGGGCATAACAGTGCATTGCTCTAGTTTCAGTTCTTACATTGTATCCTCGGCATTGGGTGCACTGTTTGACAGAAAGACTTAAGATCTAATGAAATTCCGACCTTCTGCAAACCAAAACCCCTACTTAGGAAAGGAGTCTGCGTATGTTTGTGGTGACACTTGTCTGCTGCCGGTGCGGTGTTTGCCGTAACTGGAAATCCCGCACGCTGTGAGATCAAAGACAAAGCAGACAAAGCCGGGATCAATGCTGAGGATACAATGAAAGAGCTGAAACTAGAGCAATGCAGTGTTAGACTTCACACACAGGAAAGCAATCAGACGTAACCTGATAACCTGATGTTAAAAATTATATTAAAAATAGACGTGATCCCAATCACTAAAATCTCATAGAAGCTTTATATTAATGTCAAAAGTCATTTTGAGTCTTTGTAGATCTGCAGCTTTAATTAAAATAAAGCCTGGTGATCCTGCCATGGAGGTCCTTGCTCAGGGATTTATGGGGTAGAAAGATCTGTCCCTGTTTCCTAATTCTTCTCCTGCATCGTCACACATTTTTTTTGAGATTCTTTTTTACATATGAGGCAGGATACTCACTTCAAACACCACATTATAAAAAAAATTCTGGGTATAGTTGGAGAGTCATAGTATACTCCTCTTAAAAGACTATTGACAGTGAAGACCCCTCCGATTATAACGTCTCCATCCTGATAATACTCATAGTCTTCATATACAGCGGCTGCCTCTGTTATGTAGGTTGATGCCGATCTTGGGTTTTCAGTGTCAGTGGTACAAGGTGTCACATATAGAAGGAGCACACACAATTCTCCAATCTGTGTATGAAACGTCAGTATAAATCTACACAATACAACAGCAAGGAGATGAAGGGAGGTCACTATAACCCGGTATAACATTATCTGGGAATACACAAGGCTACAGATCATGTCTATGGAATAAAACTGCATCCTCTTATATAGAGTGCTGTGCAGCTGCAATATGGTTACATATAACCATTTTATTTTCTGTTAATGTCAGACTTTATCTTTGAATAGAAGAAAGAGAAGAAAATAAAAGACAAACATTTGTAGATGAGTCTTTTTTTTTAACTGTTATCAGCAGACATTAAAATTAGTTGTTCCTAAACCAGTGTTATCCGAACTCAATGGGAAACAAATGTTAATAAAAACAGTAAATGGCCAATTTTTGGCTAATAGGCAATGGATGGTCAAACAATTGGCATGGGGGGGTCTGGGCATTGCCCTGGGGGACTTTCAAATTAACGAAACCCCTTCTCACTACTAGTAATGAAATTAAGGTACCCCCATTCAGTTTGGGGAACATTACTAAAGTTCAGGTGCCAGTTCTGAACCCCTCCGAACTCAATGGGAAACAAATGTTAGAAAACAATAATGGCCACTGTTCGGTTAATAGGCAATGGATGGTTAAACAAATGATATGGGGGGCTGGGCATTGCCCTGAGAGGACATGGACCAAAGCAAAACCTTTTTTGGTGGTAAGCAGCGATTTAAATCAAAGCAAAGGCAAGAGCTATCAACCGAACAGCCCTGACTTCAGTTCAGCAGAGGGTTCATCAAACTGTGAAGAAGTTGAGATACAAACCCTGAACTGCTCTGAAATCAATGGAAGCCAAATCTGTCAAATTATTTTGGGCTAATTTGCAAGGGGTGTCAAAAAAACATGGAGAAAATACTGCCTTGGGGATCATATACCAATGTAATTTTATTTCTTTAATCAATACAGCCAGCAGCAGTGATTTTTTTTTAGCATTCACATTTACAAAAGAAAATGGCAGGAGCTGCCGGAGGTTACATATAGCAGGTGATTGGTTGCTAGGACACTGGATGGTCCTAGCAACTGGCCACCAGCTTGATAATAGGCAGTGGTAATTCCAGAAGCTCGCTCTCTCCCTCTGTCCAGTACTGTGCTGCCTCCCACTCTCCCCCCCCTGCTGTACATCCTTTATAAGGTAGGAGAGTGCTACCCACACACTGCTGTGTGTTTGTGTCAGGCGATGATGTGAGGGGGGGAATGGACACTACTGTGGCTGGGGGGAGGGCAGAGGAAACTGCTATGGGGGCCAGAGGACACTGCTTTGGGGGTGGTGATGTAAAGGAGGAAGAGGACACTTCAATAGGGGGGCAGAGGACACTACTGTGTGGGGGCGACTGAGGACACTACTGTATGTGAGGGGCAGAGTACATTACTGTGGGGGAGGGAAGAAGTGAAAGGGGCAAAGGACACTACTTATGGAGGATAGAGGACACTATTTTTTTTTCCTTTTCTTCGGTTCGTCAGGCGGCGTGAGATGGATTTACATTGTGGGACATTTTATTTTTTTATTTTTAATAAAGGACTTGTCCCAGGGTGTCTCTTGTAATTTTTACTATTTTTGACACTTTGACAATGTATCCATTACCAAGTCACATAGGGGGGCCGGGATCTGAGGGTCCCTTGCTAAAGGGGGCTTCCAGATTCCGATAAGCCCCCCACCCGCAGACTCCCACAACCACCGGGCAAGGGTTGTGGGGATGAGGCCCTTGTCCCCATCAACATGGTGACAAGGTGCTTTGGGGGGCTACTCCAAAGCACCCCCCCATGTTGAGGGCATGTGGCCTGGTATGGTTTAGGAGGGTGGGGCGCTCTCTCATCCCCCCTCTTTTCCTGCCTGGTTGCATGCTCGGATAAGGGTCTGGCATGGATTTTGGGGGGACCCCTATGCCTTTTTTTATTTTGGCGCAGGGTTCCCCTTAAAATCCATACCAGACCCTGGGTCTGGTATGGATTATAGGGGGACCCCTACGCCATTTTTTTAAAAAAAATTGTTGCAGGGTTCCCCTTAATATTAAGGGCCTGGTATGGATTTTAGGGGGACCCCCACGCAATTTTTTTAAACATTTTGGTTTGGGGTTCCCCTCAATATTCATACCAGACCCAAAGGGCTTGGTAATGAACTAGGGGGGGACCCATGCCATTTTTTTCAATGAGTTTTATCTATATTGCCGAGACCCGACAATTCATTACAGCCGCGAGCAGTTTTAAATTACTTTTTTTCCTTTAGAAATGTCATTTTGCTGCAGTACTGTTCTAAACATGGGAAAAATGCGACACTTTACAGGCATACTATAGACACCCCCAGGCACAATATTTAAAGTAATATTTCATTGTTATTGTTTCACTTTAAGCATTATTAAAATCACTGCTCCCAAAAAAACTGCAGTTTTTTAAATTTTTTTTGCTTTAATACATATTCCCTGGGGCAGGACCCGGGTCCCCACTTTTTATGGCAATAACTTGCATAATAAGCCATTAAAATTAGCACTTTTTATTTTTCGTGTCCCATAGACTTTAACGGTGTTTCGTATGTTCGTCTGAATGTTTTGCCTGCTCGCAAGTTCTGGTGTGAATTGAACCGGGGGGTGTTCGGCTCATCCTTACTCCTCATAGAACGTTAATAGATTGGTTTGGCAAGAACGATTCTTCATGAATCCATGCTGATTACTGCTAATGATACCATTTTCTTTACTAAAATCTTATAATCTACATATATATGGTCCCTTATCATCCCCTCCAGGAGCTTGCATACTATTGATGTTAGGCTAACTGGTCTGTATTTCCCAGGGATTTATTTTGGCCCTTTTTTAAATATTGGTGCTACATTGACTTTTCTCCAATCAGGTGGTACCATTCCCATTAGTAGACTGTCAGTAAAAATTAGGAACAATGGTCTGGCAATTACTTGACTGAGTTCCCTAAGGACCCTCGGATGCAAGCCATCTGGTTCTGGTGACTTCTCTAATTCTGTCCTCTGTTAGCCATGAGGGTGCTTCCTGTGATGTGTCATGAGCATAAACACTGCAGTTTGGGTTACTGAAGCCCCCGATTCCTTTGTGAAAACCGAGGAGAAGAACAAATTTAATAAGCCCTGTGCTTATGGCAATGAATGGGTTGGGAAAAGAAATGCTGCCCCTACTGGTACAACCACCTAAGTGGGATGTAAGTGTTAAATAAGAAAAAAGGTAGGTGTGGCGCTGTTCTAGGGTACAATAATGTATGCCCCTGTGTGACATTTTGTGTATCTCTATATTATACGCCCATTAAAAATAATAAATATCAGAGTTTAAAGTGTCAAATGCCTAGTGCAAATACTAGTGTGTGCAAGTGCTATCAATACACATATGCAAGAGTGAATGAGTGTGTTGTAATAAAAAAAAAATGCTAAAGTGACAGGTGCTCTTCAAAACCGTGCCTTAGTGATACTCATATATATCAAAACACTATTTTCATGCAAAAAAAGTTAATATAACAGGAAGGATAATAACATAATAGATGGCACCTGTATTAATTTATAGATGGACTAACCAAAAATGGCCGCGGCCACATGACCAATAATCAGGGATCACCACATGCTATTTAAACCAGATGGTGTAGCAAGATGACGTCTTGATGAGGAAACGCATAGGGCGGAGCATCTAGCTTCTTTGCATCATTTCCGGTTTCAGGCAATTGAGCGTGAATCGTCCCGGCTTCCTGTGTTAAAAGGCTTATATGCATTTGAATCCATGTGAGTACATTTCCACTTTTATGTAAAAATAAATGTGATTTAAAACGGAATCACACTATGGAGATGTCTCTTTCCAATATGTGGGAGATGTGGTGGGGGATCTAAAGAAGAAAGATACACCTAATACCACAAGCACGGAAAGATATAGCTGACACAGCAGATAAAGATCCGATGATTGCTGCACAGTGGCACATACTGTGAAAGTGAATTACCCCTGTGTGGGGTGAGTGGTTCGGGTGATTGCAATACCTATAGGGTATCTATAAGGAGCACA